>NC_081843.1:497500-797500 GCF_963259705.1 Myotis daubentonii | reverse complement strand
TTTCCTGCCGTTTTTTAATCCCAGACATTACCAGTGGAAAGCTGGTAAATGACCAGAAAACTGATAATATTTACAACTCCGGACACTTTACGGAGCGTTTTCACTTGAATTTGCTTTCAAATGTTAGGAATTCATGTTTATACAGCTCAAAGTTTCTGTAGAAGGTCTGTAAGGAATGACTATACTGCCTATGCTTACAATTGAGGCCGAACTTCTCTGGCATCTTTTGTGTGAATCAGTTAAAATCCTTACGGTTCCAGGACTTACTTGTAAGAAAACTCTCTAATTGTGGTAAAACTCTAAAAATACGCAATTTGAGTTTCCAGAAATGATTAAAAACTTGTAAGAAACCCTTGAAATAAAAGTAAATGGATTCCTACTACATTTCCTGCCATTTTTTAATCCCAGACATTACCAGTGGAAAGCTGGTAAATGACCAAAAACTGATAATATTTACAACTCCGGACACTTTAGGGAGCGTTTTCACTTGAATTTGCTTTCAAATATTAGGAATTCATGTTTATACAGCTCAAAGTTTCTGTAGAAGGTCTGTAAGGAATGACTATACTGCCTATGTTTACAATTGAGGCCGAACTTCTCTCGCGTCTTTTGTGTGAATCAGTTAAAATCCTAACGGTTCCAGTACTTACTTGTAAGAAAACTCTCTAATTGTGGTAAAACTCTTAAAATACGCAGTTAGAGTTTCCAGAAATGATTAAAAACTTGTAAGAAACCCTTGAAATAAAAGCAAATGGATTCGTAATACATTTCCTGCCGTTTTTTAATCCCAGACATTACCAGTGGAAAGCTGGTAAATGAACAAAAACTGATAATATTTACAACTCCGGACACTTTAGGGAGCGTTTTCACTTGAATTTGCTTTCAAATGTTAAGAATTCATATTTATACAGCTCAAAATTTCTGTAGAAAGACTGTAAGTAAGGACTTCACTGTTAATGTTTACAATTGAGGCCGAACTTCTCTGGCGTCTTTTGTGTGAATCAGTTAAAATCCTTATGATTCCAGTACTTACTTGTTACAAAACTCTCTAATTGTGGTAAAACTCTTAAAATACGCAAATAGAGTTTCCAGAAATGATTAAAAACTTGTAAGCAACCCTTGAAATAAAAGTAAATGGATTCGTACTACATTTCCTGCCATTTTTTTACTGACAGACATTACCAGTCGAAAACTGGTAAATGACCCAAACCTGATAATATTTACAACTCCGGACACTTTAGGGAGCGTTTTCACTTGAATTTGCTTTCAAATGTTAGGAATTCATATATATACAGCTCAAAATTTCTGTAGAAAGACTGTAAGTAAGGACTTCACTGTTAATGTTTACAATTGAGGCCGAACTGCTCTGGCGTCTCTTGTGTGAATCAGTTAAAATCCTAACCGTTCCAGTACTTACTTGTAACAAAACTCTCTAATTGTGGTAAAACTCTTAAAATACGCAATTAGAGTTTCCAGAAATGATTATAAACTTGTAAGAAACCCTTGAAATAAAAGTAAATGGATTCGTACTACATTTCCTGCCGTTTTTTAATCCCAGATTTTACCAGTGGAAAGCTGGTAAATGAACAAAAACTGATAATATTTACAACTCCGGACACTTTAGGGAGCGTTTTCACTTGAATTTGCTTTCAAATGTTAGGAATTCATGTTTATACAGCTCAAAGTTTCTGTAGAAGGTCTGTAAGGAATGACTATACTGCCTATGTTTACAATTGAGGCCGAACTTCTCTGGCGTCTTTTGTGTGAATCAGTTAAAATCCTTATGGTTCCAGTACTTACTTGTAAGAAAACTCTCTAATTGTGGTAAAACTCTTAAAATACGCAATTTGAGTTTCCAGAAATGATTAAAAACTTGTAAGAAAACCCTTGAAATAAAAGTAAATGGATTCGTACTACATTTCCTGCCGTTTTTTACTGACAGACATTACCAGTGGAAAGCTGGTAAATGACCAGAAAACTGATAATATTTACAACTCCGGAAACTTTAGGGAGCCTTTTCACTTGAATTTGCTTTCAAATGTTAGGAATTCATGTTTATACAGCTCAAAATTTCTGTAGAAAGACTGTAAGTAAGGACTTCACTGTTAATGTTTACAATTGAGGCCGAACTTCTCTGGCGTCGTTTGTGTGAATCAGTTAAAATCCTAACGGTTCCAGTACTTACTTGTAACAAAACTCTCTAATTGTGGTAAAACTCTTAAAATACACAATTAGAGTTTCCAGAAATGATTAAAAACTTGTAAGCAACCCTTGAAATAAAAGTAAATGTATTCGTACTACATTTCCTGCCGTTTTTTACTGACAGACATTACCAGCGGAAAGCTGGGAAATGACCAGAAAACTGATAATATTTACAACTCCGGACACTTTAGGGAGCGTTTTCACTTGAATTTGCTTTCAAATATTAGGAATTCATGTTTATACAGCTCAAAATTTCTGTAGAAAGACTGTAAGTAAGGACTTCACTGCGAAAGTTTACAACGGAGGCCGAACTTCTCTGGCGTCTTTTGTGTGAATCACTTAAAATCCTTACGGTTCCATTACTTACTTGTAAGAAAACTCTCTAATTTTGGTAAAACTCTTAAAATACGCAATTTGAGTTTCCAGAAACGATTAAAAACTTGTAAGAAACCCTTGAAATAAAAGTAAATGGATTCGTACTACATTTCCTGCCGTTTTTTTACTGACAGACATTACCAGTGGAAAGCTGGTAAATGACCAGAAAACTGATACTATTTACAACTCCGGACACTTTAGGGAGCGTTTTCACTTGAATTTGCTTTCAAATATTAGGAATTCATGTTTATACAGCTCAAAATTTCTGTAGAAAGACTGTAAGTAAGGACTGCACTGCTAATGTTTACAATTGAGGCCAAATGTCTCTGGCGTCTTTTGTGTGAGTTAAAATCCTTATGGTTCCAGTACATACTTGTAACAAAACTCTCTAATTGTGGTAAAACTCTTAAAATACGCCATTAGAGTTTCCAGAAATGATTATAAACTTGTAAGAAACCCTTGAAATAAAAGTAAATGGATTCGTACTACATTTCCTGCCATTTTTTAATCCCAGACATTACCAGTGGAAAGCTGGTAAATGACCAAAAACTGATTATATTTACAACTCCGGAAAATTTAGGGAGCGTTTTCACTTGAATTAGCTTTCAAATGTTAGGAATTCATGTTTATACAGCTCAAAGTTTCTGTAGAAGGTCTGTAAGGAATGACTATACTGCCTATGTTTACAATTGAGGCCGAACTTCTCTGGCGTCTTTTGTGTGAATCAGTTAAAATCCTAACGGTTCCAGGACTTACTTGTAACAAAACTCTCTAATTGTGGTAAAACTCTTAAAATACGCAATTTGAGTTTCCAAAAATGATTAAAAACTTGTAAGAAACCCTTGAAATAAAAGTAAATGGATTCGTACTACATTTCCTGCCGTTTTTTACTGACAGACATTACCAGTGGAAAGCTGGTAAATGACCAGAAAACTGATAATATTTACAACTCCGGACACTTTAGGGAGCGTTTTCACTTGAATTTGCTTTCAAATGTTAGGAATTCATGTTTATACAGCTCAAAATTTCTGTAGAAAGACTGTAAGTAAGGACTTCACTGTTAATGTTTACAATTGAGGCCGAACTTCTCTGGCGTCTTTTGTGTGAATCAGTTAAAATCCTAACGGTTCCAGTACTTACTTGTAACAAAACTCTCTAATTGTGGTAAAACTCTTAAAATACACAATTAGAGTTTCCAGAAATGATTAAAAACTTGTAAGAAACCCTTGAAATAAAAGTAAATGTATTCGTACTACATTTCCTGCCGTTTTTTACTGACAGACATTACCAGCGGAAAGCTGGGAAATGACCAGAAAACTGATAATATTTACAACTCCGGACACTTTAGGGAGCGTTTTCACTTGAATTTGCTTTCAAATATTAGGAATTCATGTTTATACAGCTCAAAATTTCTGTAGAAAGACTGTAAGTAAGGGCTGCACTGCTAATGTTTACAATTGAGGCCAAATGTCTCTGGCGTCTTTTGTGTGATTTAAAATCCTTAAGGTTCCAGTACATACTTGTAACAAAACTCTCTAATTGTGGTAAAACTCTTAAAATACGCCATTAGAGTTTCCAGAAATGATTATAAACTTGTAAGAAACCCTTGAAATAAAAGTAAATGGATTCGTACTACATTTCCTGCCATTTTTTAATCCCAGACATTACCAGTGGAAAGCTGGTAAATGACCAAAAACTGATTATATTTACAACTCCGGAAACTTTAGGGAGCGTTTTCACTTGAATTAGCTTTTAAAGGTTAGGAATTCATGTTTATACAGCTCAAAGTTTCTGTAGAAGGTCTGTAAGGAATGACTATACTGCCTATGTTTACAATTGAGGCCGAACTTCTCTGGCGTCTTTTGTGTGAATCAGTTAAAATCCTAACGGTTCCAGTACTTACTTGTAAGAAAACTCTCTAATTGTGGTAAAACTCTTAAAATACGCAATTTGAGTTTCCAGAAATGATTAAAAACTTGTAAGAAACCCTCGAAATAAAAGCAAATGGATTCGTACTACATTTCCTGCCGTTTTTTAATCACAGACATTACCAGTGGAAAGCTGGTAAATGACCAGAAAACTGATAATATTTACCACTCCGGACACTTTATGGAGCGTTTTCACTTGAATTTGCTTTCAAATATTAGGAATTCATGTTTATACAGCTCAAAATTTCTGTAGAAAGACTGTAAGTAAGGACTTCACTGCTAATGTTTACAATGGAGGCCGAACTTCTCTGGCGTCTTTTGTGTGAACCACTTAAAATCCTTACGGTTCCATTACTTACTTGTAAGAAAACCCTCCAATTATGGTAAAACTCTTAAAATACGCAATTAGAGTTTCCAGAAATGATTAAAAACTTGTAAGAAACCCTTGAAATAAAAGTAAATGGATTCGTACTACATTTCCTGCCGTTTTTTAATCCCAGACATTACCAGTGGAAAGCTGGTAAATGACCAGAAAACTGATAATATTTACAACTCCGGACACTTTACGGAGCGTTTTCACTTGAATTTGCTTTCAAATGTTAGGAATTCATGTTTATACAGCTCAAAGTTTCTGTAGAAGGTCTGTAAGGAATGACTATACTGCCTATGTTTACAATTGAGGCCGAACTTCTCTGGCGTCTTTTGTGTGAATCAGTTAAAATCCTAACGGTTCTAGTACTTACTTGTAAGAAAACTCTCTAATTGTGGTAAAACTCTTAAAATATGCAATTTGAGTTTCCAGAAATGATTAAAAACTTGTAAGAAACCCTTGAAATAAAAGTAAATGGATTCGTACTACATTTCCTGCCATTTTTTTACTGACAGACATTACCAGTGGAAAACTGGTAAATGACCCAAACCTGATAATATTTACAACTCCGGACACTTTAGGGAGCGTTTTCACTTGAATTTGCTTTCAAATGTTAGGAATTCATATATATACAGCTCAAAATTTCTGTAGAAAGACTGTAAGAAAGGACTTCACTGTTAATGTTTACAATTGAGGCCGAACTTCTCTGGCGTCTTTTGTGTGAATCAGTTAAAATCCTAACCGTTCCAGTACTTACTTGTAACAAAACTCTCTAATTGTGGTAAAACTCTTAAAATACGCAGTTAGAGTTTCCAGAAATGATTAAAAACTTGTAAGAAACCCTTGAAATAAAAGCAAATGGATTCGTAATACATTTCCTGCCGTTTTTTAATCCCAGACATTACCAGTGGAAAGCTGGTAAATGACCAGAAAACTGATAATATTTACAACTCCGGAACCTTTAGGGAGCGTTTTCACTTGAATTTGCTTTCAAATGTTAGGAATTCATGTTTATACAGCTCAAAGTTTCTGTAGAAGGTCTGTAAGGAATGACTATACTGCCTATGTTTACAATTGAGGCCGAACTTCTCTGGCGTCTTTTGTGTGAATCAGTTAAAATCCTTATGGTTCCAGTACTTACTTGTAACAAAACTCTCTAATTGTGGTAAAACTCTTAAAATACGCAATTTGAGTTTCCAGAAATGATAAAAAACTTGTAAGAAACCCTTGAAATAAAAGTAAATGGATTCGTACTACATTTCCTGCCGTTTTTTACTGACAGACATTACCAGTGGAAAGCTGGTAAATGACCAGAAAACTGATATTATTTACAACTCCGGAAACTTTAGGGAGCGCTTTCACTTGAATTTGCTTTCAAATGTTAGGAATTCATGTTTATACAGCTCAAAATTTCTGTAGAAAGACTGTAAGTAAGGACTTCACTGTTAATGTTTACAATTGAGGCCGAACTTCTCTGGCGTCTCTTGTGTGAATCAGTTAAAATCCTAACGGTTCCAGTACTTACTTGTAACAAAACTCTCTAATTGTGGTAAAACTCTTAAAATACGCAATTAGAGTTTCCAGAAATGATTAAAAACTTGTAAGAAACCCTTGAAATAAAAGCAAATGGATTCGTACTACATTTCCTGCCGTTTTTTAATCACAGACATTACCAGTGGAAAGCTGGGAAATGACCAGAAAACTGATAATATTTACAACTCCGGACACTTTAGGGAGCGTTTTCACTTGAATTTGCTTTCAAATATTAGGAATTCATGGTTATACAGCTCAAAATTTCTGTAGAAAGACTGTAAGTAAGGACTGCACTGCTAATGTTTACAATTGAGGCCAAATGTCTCTGGCGTCTTTTGTGTGAGTTAAAATCCTTATGGTTCCAGTACATACTTGTAACAAAACTCTCTAATTGTGGTAAAACTCTTAAAATACGCCATTAGAGTTTCCAGAAATGATTATAAACTTGTAAGAAACCCTTGAAATAAAAGTAAATGGATTCGTACTACATTTCCTGCCATTTTTTAATCCCAGACATTACCAGTGGAAAGCTGGTAAATGACCAAAAACTGATTATATTTACAACTCCGGAAAATTTAGGGAGCGTTTTCACTTGAATTAGCTTTCAAATGTTAGGAATTCATGTTTATACAGCTCAAAGTTTCTGTAGAAGGTCTGTAAGGAATGACTATACTGCCTATGTTTACAATTGAGGCCGAACTTCTCTGGCGTCTTTTGTGTGAATCAGTTAAAATCCTAACGGTTCCAGGACTTACTTGGAACAAAACTCTCTAATTGTGGTAAAACTCTTAAAATACGCAATTTGAGTTTCCAAAAATGATTAAAAACTTGTAAGAAACCCTTGAAATAAAAGTAAATGGATTCGTACTACATTTCCTGCCGTTTTTTACTGACAGACATTACCAGTGGAAAGCTGGTAAATGACCAGAAAACTGATAATATTTACAACTCCGGACACTTTAGGGAGCGTTTTCACTTGAATTTGCTTTCAAATGTTAGGAATTCATGTTTATACAGCTCAAAATTTCTGTAGAAAGACTGTAAGTAAGGACTTCACTGTTAATGTTTACAATTGAGGCCGAACTTCTCTGGCGTCTTTTGTGTGAATCAGTTAAAATCCTAACGGTTCCAGTACTTACTTGTAACAAAACTCTCTAATTGTGGTAAAACTCTTAAAATACACAATTAGAGTTTCCAGAAATGATTAAAAACTTGTAAGAAACCCTTGAAATAAAAGTAAATGTATTCGTACTACATTTCCTGCCGTTTTTTACTGACAGACATTACCAGCGGAAAGCTGGGAAATGACCAGAAAACTGATAATATTTACAACTCCGGACACTTTAGGGAGCGTTTTCACTTGAATTTGCTTTCAAATATTAGGAATTCATGTTTATACAGCTCAAAATTTCTGTAGAAAGACTGTAAGTAAGGGCTGCACTGCTAATGTTTACAATTGAGGCCAAATGTCTCTGGCGTCTTTTGTGTGATTTAAAATCCTTAAGGTTCCAGTACATACTTGTAACAAAACTCTCTAATTGTGGTAAAACTCTTAAAATACGCCATTAGAGTTTCCAGAAATGATTATAAACTTGTAAGAAACCCTTGAAATAAAAGTAAATGGATTCGTACTACATTTCCTGCCATTTTTTAATCCCAGACATTACCAGTGGAAAGCTGGTAAATGACCAAAAACTGATTATATTTACAACTCCGGAAACTTTAGGGAGCGTTTTCACTTGAATTAGCTTTTAAAGGTTAGGAATTCATGTTTATACAGCTCAAAGTTTCTGTAGAAGGTCTGTAAGGAATGACTATACTGCCTATGTTTACAATTGAGGCCGAACTTCTCTGGCGTCTTTTGTGTGAATCAGTTAAAATCCTAACGGTTCCAGTACTTACTTGTAAGAAAACTCTCTAATTGTGGTAAAACTCTTAAAATACGCAATTTGAGTTTCCAGAAATGATTAAAAACTTGTAAGAAACCCTCGAAATAAAAGCAAATGGATTCGTACTACATTTCCTGCCGTTTTTTAATCACAGACATTACCAGTGGAAAGCTGGTAAATGACCAGAAAACTGATAATATTTACCACTCCGGACACTTTATGGAGCGTTTTCACTTGAATTTGCTTACAAATATTAGGAATTCATGTTTATACAGCTCAAAATTTCTGTAGAAAGACTGTAAGTAAGGACTTCACTGCTAATGTTTACAATGGAGGCCGAACTTCTCTGGCGTCTTTTGTGTGAACCACTTAAAATCCTTACGGTTCCATTACTTACTTGTAAGAAAACCCTCCAATTATGGTAAAACTCTTAAAATACGCAATTAGAGTTTCCAGAAATGATTAAAAACTTGTAAGAAACCCTTGAAATAAAAGTAAATGGATTCGTACTACATTTCCTGCCGTTTTTTAATCCCAGACATTACCAGTGGAAAGCTGGTAAATGACCAGAAAACTGATAATATTTACAACTCCGGACACTTTACGGAGCGTTTTCACTTGAATTTGCTTTCAAATGTTAGGAATTCATGTTTATACAGCTCAAAGTTTCTGTAGAAGGTCTGTAAGGAATGACTATACTGCCTATGTTTACAATTGAGGCCGAACTTCTCTGGCGTCTTTTGTGTGAATCAGTTAAAATCCTAACGGTTCCAGTACTTACTTGTAAGAAAACTCTCTAATTGTGGTAAAACTCTTAAAATACGCAATTTGAGTTTCCAGAAATGATTAAAAACTTGTAAGAAACCCTTGAAATAAAAGTAAATGGATTCGTACTACATTTCCTGCCATTTTTTTACTGACAGACATTACCAGTGGAAAACTGGTAAATGACCCAAACCTGATAATATTTACAACTCCGGACACTTTAGGGAGCGTTTTCACTTGAATTTGCTTGCAAATGTTAGGAATTCATATATATACAGCTCAAAATTTCTGTAGAAAGACTGTAAGAAAGGACTTGACTGTTAATGTTTACAATTGAGGCCGAACATCTCTGGCGTCTTTTGTGTGAATCAGTTAAAATCCTAACCGTTCCAGTACTTACTTGTAACAAAACTCTCTAATTGTGGTAAAACTCTTAAAATACGCAGTTAGAGTTTCCAGAAATGATTAAAAACTTGTAAGAAACCCTTGAAATAAAAGCAAATGGATTCGTAATACATTTCCTGCCGTTTTTTAATCCCAGACATTACCAGTGGAAAGCTGGTAAATGACCAGAAAACTGATAATATTTACAACTCCGGAACCTTTAGGGAGCGTTTTCACTTGAATTTGCTTTCAAATGTTAGGAATTCATGTTTATACAGCTCAAAGTTTCTGTAGAAGGTCTGTAAGGAATGACTATACTGCCTATGTTTACAATTGAGGCCGAACTTCTCTGGCGTCTTTTGTGTGAATCAGTTAAAATCCTTATGGTTCCAGTACTTACTTGTAACAAAACTCTCTAATTGTGGTAAAACTCTTAAAATACGCAATTTGAGTTTCCAGAAATGATTAAAAACTTGTAAGAAACCCTTGAAATAAAAGTAAATGGATTCGTACTACATTTCCTGCCGTTTTTTACTGACAGACATTACCAGTGGAAAGCTGGTAAATGACCAGAAAACTGATAATATTTACAACTCCGGAAACTTTAGGGAGCGCTTTCACTTGAATTTGCTTTCAAATGTTAGGAATTCATGTTTATACAGCTCAAAATTTCTGTAGAAAGACTGTAAGTAAGGACTTCACTGTTAATGTTTACAATTGAGGCCGAATTTCTCTGGCGTCTCTTGTGTGAATCAGTTAAAATCCTAACGGTTCCAGTACTTACTTGTAACAAAACTCTCTAATTGTGGTAAAACTCTTAAAATACGCAATTAGAGTTTCCAGAAATGATTAAAAACTTGTAAGAAACCCTTGAAATAAAAGCAAATGGATTCGTACTACATTTCCTGCCGTTTTTTTACTGACAGACATTACCAGTGGAAAGCTGGGAAATGACCAGAAAACTGATAATATTTACAACTCCGGACACTTTAGGGAGCGTTTTCACTTGAATTTGCTTTCAAATATTAGGAATTCATGTTTATACAGCTCAAAATTTCTGTAGAAAGACTGTAAGTAAGGACTTCACTGCGAAAGTTTACAACGGAGGCCGAACTTCTCTGGCGTCTTTTGTGTGAATCACTTAAAATCCTTACGGTTCCATTACTTACTTGTAAGAAAACTCTCTAATTTTGGTAAAACTCTTAAAATACGCAATTTGAGTTTCCAGAAACGATTAAAAACTTGTAAGAAACCCTTGAAATAAAAGTAAATGGATTCGTACTACATTTCCTGCCGTTTTTTTACTGACAGACATTACCAGTGGAAAGCTGGTAAATGACCAGTAAACTGATACTATTTACAACTCCGGACACTTTAGGGAGCGTTTTCACTTGAATTTGCTTTCAAATATTAGGAATTCATGTTTATACAGCTCAAAATTTCTGTAGAAAGACTGTAAGTAAGGACTGCACTGCTAATGTTTACAATTGAGGCCAAATGTCTCTGGCGTCTTTTGTGTGAGTTAAAATCCTTATGGTTCCAGTACATACTTGTAACAAAACTCTCTAATTGTGGTAAAACTCTTAAAATACGCCATTAGAGTTTCCAGAAATGATTATAAACTTGTAAGAAACCCTTGAAATAAAAGTAAATGGATTCGTACTACATTTCCTGCCATTTTTTAATCCCAGACATTACCAGTGGAAAGCTGGTAAATGACCAAAAACTGATTATATTTACAACTCCGGAAACTTTAGGGAGCGTTTTCACTTGAATTAGCTTTCAAATGTTAGGAATTCATGTTTATACAGCTCAAAGTTTCTGTAGAAGGTCTGTAAGGAATGACTATACTGCCTATGTTTACAATTGAGGCCGCACTTCTCTGGCGTCTTTTGTGTGAATCAGTTAAAATCCTAACGGTTCCAGGACTTACTTGTAACAAAACTCTCTAATTGTGGTAAAACTCTTAAAATACGCAATTTGAGTTTCCAAAAATGATTAAAAACTTGTAAGAAACCCTTGAAATAAAAGTAAATGGATTCGTACTACATTTCCTGCCGTTTTTTACTGACAGACATTACCAGTGGAAAGCTGGTAAATGACCAGAAAACTGATAATATTTACAACTCCGGACACTTTAGGGAGCGTTTTCACTTGAATTTGCTTTCAAATGTTAGGAATTCATGTTTATACAGCTCAAAATTTCTGTAGAAAGACTGTAAGTAAGGACTTCACTGTTAATGTTTACAATTGAGGCCGAACTTCTCTGGCGTCTTTTGTGTGAATCAGTTAAAATCCTAACGGTTCCAGTACTTACTTGTAACAAAACTCTCTAATTGTGGTAAAACTCTTAAAATACACAATTAGAGTTTCCAGAAATGATTAAAAACTTGTAAGAAACCCTTGAAATAAAAGTAAATGTATTCGTACTACATTTCCTGCCGTTTTTTACTGACAGACATTACCAGCGGAAAGCTGGGAAATGACCAGAAAACTGATAATATTTACAACTCCGGACACTTTAGGGAGCGTTTTCACTTGAATTTGCTTTCAAATATTAGGAATTCATGTTTATACAGCTCAAAATTTCTGTAGAAAGACTGTAAGTAAGGGCTGCACTGCTAATGTTTACAATTGAGGCCAAATGTCTCTGGCGTCTTTTGTGTGATTTAAAATCCTTAAGGTTCCAGTACATACTTGTAACAAAACTCTCTAATTGTGGTAAAACTCTTAAAATACGCCATTAGAGTTTCCAGAAATGATTATAAACTTGTAAGAAACCCTTGAAATAAAAGTAAATGGATTCGTACTACATTTCCTGCCATTTTTTAATCCCAGACATTACCAGTGGAAAGCTGGTAAATGACCAAAAACTGATTATATTTACAACTCCGGAAACTTTAGGGAGCGTTTTCACTTGAATTAGCTTTTAAAGGTTAGGAATTCATGTTTATACAGCTCAAAGTTTCTGTAGAAGGTCTGTAAGGAATGACTATACTGCCTATGTTTACAATTGAGGCCGAACTTCTCTGGCGTCTTTTGTGTGAATCAGTTAAAATCCTAACGGTTCCAGTACTTACTTGTAAGAAAACTCTCTAATTGTGGTAAAACTCTTAAAATACGCAATTTGAGTTTCCAGAAATGATTAAAAACTTGTAAGAAACCCTCGAAATAAAAGCAAATGGATTCGTACTACATTTCCTGCCGTTTTTTAATCACAGACATTACCAGTGGAAAGCTGGTAAATGACCAGAAAACTGATAATATTTACCACTCCGGACACTTTATGGAGCGTTTTCACTTGAATTTGCTTTCAAATATTAGGAATTCATGTTTATACAGCTCAAAATTTCTGTAGAAAGACTGTAAGTAAGGACTTCACTGCTAATGTTTACAATGGAGGCCGAACTTCTCTGGCGTCTTTTGTGTGAACCACTTAAAATCCTTACGGTTCCATTACTTACTTGTAAGAAAACCCTCCAATTATGGTAAAACTCTTAAAATACGCAATTAGAGTTTCCAGAAATGATTAAAAACTTGTAAGAAACCCTTGAAATAAAAGTAAATGGATTCGTACTACATTTCCTGCCGTTTTTTAATCCCAGACATTACCAGTGGAAAGCTGGTAAATGACCAGAAAACTGATAATATTTACAACTCCGGACACTTTACGGAGCGTTTTCACTTGAATTTGCTTTCAAATGTTAGGAATTCATGTTTATACAGCTCAAAGTTTCTGTAGAAGGTCTGTAAGGAATGACTATACTGCCTATGTTTACAATTGAGGCCGAACTTCTCTGGCGTCTTTTGTGTGAATCAGTTAAAATCCTAACGGTTCCAGTACTTACTTGTAAGAAAACTCTCTAATTGTGGTAAAACTCTTAAAATATGCAATTTGAGTTTCCAGAAATGATTAAAAACTTGTAAGAAACCCTTGAAATAAAAGTAAATGGATTCGTACTACATTTCCTGCCATTTTTTTACTGACAGACATTACCAGTGGAAAACTGGTAAATGACCCAAACCTGATAATATTTACAACTCCGGACACTTTAGGGAGCGTTTTCACTTGAATTTGCTTTCAAATGTTAGGAATTCATATATATACAGCTCAAAATTTCTGTAGAAAGACTGTAAGAAAGGACTTCACTGTTAATGTTTACAATTGAGGCCGAACTTCTCTGGCGTCTTTTGTGTGAATCAGTTAAAATCCTAACCGTTCCAGTACTTACTTGTAACAAAACTCTCTAATTGTGGTAAAACTCTTAAAATACGCAGTTAGAGTTTCCAGAAATGATTAAAAACTTGTAAGAAACCCTTGAAATAAAAGCAAATGGATTCGTAATACATTTCCTGCCGTTTTTTAATCCCAGACATTACCAGTGGAAAGCTGGTAAATGACCAGAAAACTGATAATATTTACAACTCCGGAACCTTTAGGGAGCGTTTTCACTTGAATTTGCTTTCAAATGTTAGGAATTCATGTTTATACAGCTCAAAGTTTCTGTAGAAGGTCTGTAAGGAATGACTATACTGCCTATGTTTACAATTGAGGCCGAACTTCTCTGGCGTCTTTTGTGTGAATCAGTTAAAATCCTTATGGTTCCAGTACTTACTTGTAACAAAACTCTCTAATTGTGGTAAAACTCTTAAAATACGCAATTTGAGTTTCCAGAAATGATTAAAAACTTGTAAGAAACCCTTGAAATAAAAGTAAATGGATTCGTACTACATTTCCTGCCGTTTTTTACTGACAGACATTACCAGTGGAAAGCTGGTAAATGACCAGAAAACTGATAATATTTACAACTCCGGAAACTTTAGGGAGCGCTTTCACTTGAATTTGCTTTCAAATGTTAGGAATTCATGTTTATACAGCTCAAAATTTCTGTAGAAAGACTGTAAGTAAGGACTTCACTGTTAATGTTTACAATTGAGGCCGAACTTCTCTGGCGTCTCTTGTGTGAATCAGTTAAAATCCTAACGGTTCCAGTACTTACTTGTAACAAAACTCTCTAATTGTGGTAAAACTCTTAAAATACGCAATTAGAGTTTCCAGAAATGATTAAAAACTTGTAAGAAACCCTTGAAATAAAAGCAAATGGATTCGTACTACATTTCCTGCCGTTTTTTACTGACAGACATTACCAGCGGAAAGCTGGGAAATGACCAGAAAACTGATAATATTTACAACTCCGGACACTTTAGGGAGCGTTTTCACTTGAATTTGCTTTCAAATATTAGGAATTCATGTTTATACAGCTCAAAATTTCTGTAGAAAGACTGTAAGTAAGGGCTGCACTGCTAATGTTTACAATTGAGGCCAAATGTCTCTGGCGTCTTTTGTGTGATTTAAAATCCTTAAGGTTCCAGTACATACTTGTAACAAAACTCTCTAATTGTGGTAAAACTCTTAAAATACGCCATTAGAGTTTCCAGAAATGATTATAAACTTGTAAGAAACCCTTGAAATAAAAGTAAATGGATTCGTACTACATTTCCTGCCATTTTTTAATCCCAGACATTACCAGTGGAAAGCTGGTAAATGACCAAAAACTGATTATATTTACAACTCCGGAAACTTTAGGGAGCGTTTTCACTTGAATTAGCTTTTAAAGGTTAGGAATTCATGTTTATACAGCTCAAAGTTTCTGTAGAAGGTCTGTAAGGAATGACTATACTGCCTATGTTTACAATTGAGGCCGAACTTCTCTGGCGTCTTTTGTGTGAATCAGTTAAAATCCTAACGGTTCCAGTACTTACTTGTAAGAAAACTCTCTAATTGTGGTAAAACTCTTAAAATACGCAATTTGAGTTTCCAGAAATGATTAAAAACTTGTAAGAAACCCTCGAAATAAAAGCAAATGGATTCGTACTACATTTCCTGCCGTTTTTTAATCACAGACATTACCAGTGGAAAGCTGGTAAATGACCAGAAAACTGATAATATTTACCACTCCGGACACTTTATGGAGCGTTTTCACTTGAATTTGCTTTCAAATATTAGGAATTCATGTTTATACAGCTCAAAATTTCTGTAGAAAGACTGTAAGTAAGGACTTCACTGCTAATGTTTACAATGGAGGCCGAACTTCTCTGGCGTCTTTTGTGTGAACCACTTAAAATCCTTACGGTTCCATTACTTACTTGTAAGAAAACCCTCCAATTATGGTAAAACTCTTAAAATACGCAATTAGAGTTTCCAGAAATGATTAAAAACTTGTAAGAAACCCTTGAAATAAAAGTAAATGGATTCGTACTACATTTCCTGCCGTTTTTTAATCCCAGACATTACCAGTGGAAAGCTGGTAAATGACCAGAAAACTGATAATATTTACAACTCCGGACACTTTACGGAGCGTTTTCACTTGAATTTGCTTTCAAATGTTAGGAATTCATGTTTATACAGCTCAAAGTTTCTGTAGAAGGTCTGTAAGGAATGACTATACTGCCTATGTTTACAATTGAGGCCGAACTTCTCTGGCGTCTTTTGTGTGAATCAGTTAAAATCCTAACGGTTCCAGTACTTACTTGTAAGAAAACTCTCTAATTGTGGTAAAACTCTTAAAATATGCAATTTGAGTTTCCAGAAATGATTAAAAACTTGTAAGAAACCCTTGAAATAAAAGTAAATGGATTCGTACTACATTTCCTGCCATTTTTTTACTGACAGACATTACCAGTGGAAAACTGGTAAATGACCCAAACCTGATAATATTTACAACTCCGGACACTTTAGGGAGCGTTTTCACTTGAATTTGCTTTCAAATGTTAGGAATTCATATATATACAGCTCAAAATTTCTGTAGAAAGACTGTAAGAAAGGACTTCACTGTTAATGTTTACAATTGAGGCCGAACTTCTCTGGCGTCTTTTGTGTGAATCAGTTAAAATCCTAACCGTTCCAGTACTTACTTGTAACAAAACTCTCTAATTGTGGTAAAACTCTTAAAATACGCAGTTAGAGTTTCCAGAAATGATTAAAAACTTGTAAGAAACCCTTGAAATAAAAGCAAATGGATTCGTAATACATTTCCTGCCGTTTTTTAATCCCAGACATTACCAGTGGAAAGCTGGTAAATGACCAGAAAACTGATAATATTTACAACTCCGGAACCTTTAGGGAGCGTTTTCACTTGAATTTGCTTTCAAATGTTAGGAATTCATGTTTATACAGCTCAAAGTTTCTGTAGAAGGTCTGTAAGGAATGACTATACTGCCTATGTTTACAATTGAGGCCGAACTTCTCTGGCGTCTTTTGTGTGAATCAGTTAAAATCCTTATGGTTCCAGTACTTACTTGTAACAAAACTCTCTAATTGTGGTAAAACTCTTAAAATACGCAATTTGAGTTTCCAGAAATGATTAAAAACTTGTAAGAAACCCTTGAAATAAAAGTAAATGGATTCGTACTACATTTCCTGCCGTTTTTTACTGACAGACATTACCAGTGGAAAGCTGGTAAATGACCAGAAAACTGATAATATTTACAACTCCGGAAACTTTAGGGAGCGCTTTCACTTGAATTTGCTTTCAAATGTTAGGAATTCATGTTTATACAGCTCAAAATTTCTGTAGAAAGACTGTAAGTAAGGACTTCACTGTTAATGTTTACAATTGAGGCCGAACTTCTCTGGCGTCTCTTGTGTGAATCAGTTAAAATCCTAACGGTTCCAGTACTTACTTGTAACAAAACTCTCTAATTGTGGTAAAACTCTTAAAATACGCAATTAGAGTTTCCAGAAATGATTAAAAACTTGTAAGAAACCCTTGAAATAAAAGCAAATGGATTCGTACTACATTTCCTGCCGTTTTTTAATCACAGACATTACCAGTGGAAAGCTGGGAAATGACCAGAAAACTGATAATATTTACAACTCCGGACACTTTAGGGAGCGTTTTCACTTGAATTTGCTTTCAAATATTAGGAATTCATGTTTATACAGCTCAAAATTTCTGTAGAAAGACTGTAAGTAAGGACTGCACTGCTAATGTTTACAATTGAGGCCAAATGTCTCTGGCGTCTTTTGTGTGAGTTAAAATCCTTATGGTTCCAGTACATACTTGTAACAAAACTCTCTAATTGTGGTAAAACTCTTAAAATACGCCATTAGAGTTTCCAGAAATGATTATAAACTTGTAAGAAACACTTGAAATAAAAGTAAATGGATTCGTACTACATTTCCTGCCATTTTTTAATCCCAGACATTACCAGTGGAAAGCTGGTAAATGACCAAAAACTGATTATATTTACAACTCCGGAAAATTTAGGGAGCGTTTTCACTTGAATTAGCTTTCAAATGTTAGGAATTCATGTTTATACAGCTCAAAGTTTCTGTAGAAGGTCTGTAAGGAATGACTATACTGCCTATGTTTACAATTGAGGCCGAACTTCTCTGGCGTCTTTTGTGTGAATCAGTTAAAATCCTAACGGTTCCAGGACTTACTTGTAACAAAACTCTCTAATTGTGGTAAAACTCTTAAAATACGCAATTTGAGTTTCCAAAAATGATTAAAAACTTGTAAGAAACCCTTGAAATAAAAGTAAATGGATTCGTACTACATTTCCTGCCGTTTTTTACTGACAGACATTACCAGTGGAAAGCTGGTAAATGACCAGAAAACTGATAATATTTACAACTCCGGACACTTTAGGGAGCGTTTTCACTTGAATTTGCTTTCAAATGTTAGGAATTCATGTTTATACAGCTCAAAATTTCTGTAGAAAGACTGTAAGTAAGGACTTCACTGTTAATGTTTACAATTGAGGCCGAACTTCTCTGGCGTCTTTTGTGTGAATCAGTTAAAATCCTAACGGTTCCAGTACTTACTTGTAACAAAACTCTCTAATTGTGGTAAAACTCTTAAAATACACAATTAGAGTTTCCAGAAATGATTAAAAACTTGTAAGAAACCCTTGAAATAAAAGTAAATGTATTCGTACTACATTTCCTGCCGTTTTTTACTGACAGACATTACCAGCGGAAAGCTGGGAAATGACCAGAAAACTGATAATATTTACAACTCCGGACACTTTAGGGAGCGTTTTCACTTGAATTTGCTTTCAAATATTAGGAATTCATGTTTATACAGCTCAAAATTTCTGTAGAAAGACTGTAAGTAAGGGCTGCACTGCTAATGTTTACAATTGAGGCCAAATGTCTCTGGCGTCTTTTGTGTGATTTAAAATCCTTAAGGTTCCAGTACATACTTGTAACAAAACTCTCTAATTGTGGTAAAACTCTTAAAATACGCCATTAGAGTTTCCAGAAATGATTATAAACTTGTAAGAAACCCTTGAAATAAAAGTAAATGGATTCGTACTACATTTCCTGCCATTTTTTAATCCCAGACATTACCAGTGGAAAGCTGGTAAATGACCAAAAACTGATTATATTTACAACTCCGGAAACTTTAGGGAGCGTTTTCACTTGAATTAGCTTTTAAAGGTTAGGAATTCATGTTTATACAGCTCAAAGTTTCTGTAGAAGGTCTGTAAGGAATGACTATACTGCCTATGTTTACAATTGAGGCCGAACTTCTCTGGCGTCTTTTGTGTGAATCAGTTAAAATCCTAACGGTTCCAGTACTTACTTGTAAGAAAACTCTCTAATTGTGGTAAAACTCTTAAAATACGCAATTTGAGTTTCCAGAAATGATTAAAAACTTGTAAGAAACCCTCGAAATAAAAGCAAATGGATTCGTACTACATTTCCTGCCGTTTTTTAATCACAGACATTACCAGTGGAAAGCTGGTAAATGACCAGAAAACTGATAATATTTACCACTCCGGACACTTTATGGAGCGTTTTCACTTGAATTTGCTTTCAAATATTAGGAATTCATGTTTATACAGCTCAAAATTTCTGTAGAAAGACTGTAAGTAAGGACTTCACTGCTAATGTTTACAATGGAGGCCGAACTTCTCTGGCGTCTTTTGTGTGAACCACTTAAAATCCTTACGGTTCCATTACTTACTTGTAAGAAAACCCTCCAATTATGGTAAAACTCTTAAAATACGCAATTAGAGTTTCCAGAAATGATTAAAAACTTGTAAGAAACCCTTGAAATAAAAGTAAATGGATTCGTACTACATTTCCTGCCGTTTTTTAATCCCAGACATTACCAGTGGAAAGCTGGTAAATGACCAGAAAACTGATAATATTTACAACTCCGGACACTTTACGGAGCGTTTTCACTTGAATTTGCTTTCAAATGTTAGGAATTCATGTTTATACAGCTCAAAGTTTCTGTAGAAGGTCTGTAAGGAATGACTATACTGCCTATGTTTACAATTGAGGCCGAACTTCTCTGGCGTCTTTTGTGTGAATCAGTTAAAATCCTAACGGTTCCAGTACTTACTTGTAAGAAAACTCTCTAATTGTGGTAAAACTCTTAAAATACGCAATTTGAGTTTCCAGAAATGATTAAAAACTTGTAAGAAACCCTTGAAATAAAAGTAAATGGATTCGTACTACATTTCCTGCCATTTTTTTACTGACAGACATTACCACTGGAAAACTGGTAAATGACCCAAACCTGATAATATTTACAACTCCGGACACTTTAGGGAGCATTTTCACTTGAATTTGCTTTCAAATGTTAGGAATTCATATATATACAGCTCAAAATTTCTGTAGAAAGACTGTAAGAAAGGACTTCACTGTTAATGTTTACAATTGAGGCCGAATTTCTCTGGCGTCTTTTGTGTGAATCAGTTAAAATCCTAACCGTTCCAGTACTTACTTGTAACAAAACTCTCTAATTGTGGTAAAACTCTTAAAATACGCAGTTAGAGTTTCCAGAAATGATTAAAAACTTGTAAGAAACCCTTGAAATAAAAGCAAATGGATTCGTAATACATTTCCTGCCGTTTTTTAATCCCAGACATTACCAGTGGAAAGCTGGTAAATGACCAGAAAACTGATAATATTTACAACTCCGGAACCTTTAGGGAGCGTTTTCACTTGAATTTGCTTTCAAATGTTAGGAATTCATGTTTATACAGCTCAAAGTTTCTGTAGAAGGTCTGTAAGGAATGACTATACTGCCTATGTTTACAATTGAGGCCGAACTTCTCTGGCGTCTTTTGTGTGAATCAGTTAAAATCCTTATGGTTCCAGTACTTACTTGTAACAAAACTCTCTAATTGTGGTAAAACTCTTAAAATACGCAATTTGAGTTTCCAGAAATGATTAAAAACTTGTAAGAAACCCTTGAAATAAAAGTAAATGGATTCGTACTACATTTCCTGCCGTTTTTTACTGACAGACATTACCAGTGGAAAGCTGGTAAATGACCAGAAAACTGATAATATTTACAACTCCGGAAACTTTAGGGAGCGCTTTCACTTGAATTTGCTTTCAAATGTTAGGAATTCATGTTTATACAGCTCAAAATTTCTGTAGAAAGACTGTAAGTAAGGACTTCACTGTTAATGTTTACAATTGAGGCCGAATTTCTCTGGCGTCTCTTGTGTGAATCAGTTAAAATCCTAACGGTTCCAGTACTTACTTGTAACAAAACTCTCTAATTGTGGTAAAACTCTTAAAATACGCAATTAGAATTTCCAGAAATGATTAAAAACTTGTAAGAAACCCTTGAAATAAAAGCAAATGGATTCGTACTACATTTCCTGCCGTTTTTTAATCACAGACATTACCAGTGGAAAGCTGGGAAATGACCAGAAAACTGATAATATTTACAACTCCGGACACTTTAGGGAGCGTTTTCACTTGAATTTGCTTTCAAATATTAGGAATTCATGGTTATACAGCTCAAAATTTCTGTAGAAAGACTGTAAGTAAGGACTTCACTGCGAAAGTTTACAACGGAGGCCGAACTTCTCTGGCGTCTTTTTTGTGAATCACTTAAAATCCTTACGGTTCCATTACTTACTTGTAAGAAAACTCTCTAGTTTTGGTAAAACTCTTAAAATACGCAATTTGAGTTTCCAGAAACGATTAAAAACTTGTAAGAAACCCTTGAAATAAAAGTAAATGGATTCGTACTACATTTCCTGCCGTTTTTTTACTGACAGACATTACCAGTGGAAAGCTGGTAAATGACCAGAAAACTGATACTATTTACAACTCCGGACACTTTAGGGAGCGTTTTCACTTGAATTTGCTTTCAAATATTAGGAATTCATGTTTATACAGCTCAAAATTTCTGTAGAAAGACTGTAAGTAAGGACTGCACTGCTAATGTTTACAATTGAGGCCAAATGTCTCTGGCGTCTTTTGTGTGAGTTAAAATCCTTATGGTTCCAGTACATACTTGTAACAAAACTCTCTAATTGTGGTAAAACTCTTAAAATACGCCATTAGAGTTTCCAGAAATGATTATAAACTTGTAAGAAACCCTTGAAATAAAAGTAAATGGATTCGTACTACATTTCCTGCCATTTTTTAATCCCAGACATTACCAGTGGAAAGCTGGTAAATGACCAAAAACTGATTATATTTACAACTCCGGAAACTTTAGGGAGCGTTTTCACTTGAATTAGCTTTTAAATGTTAGGAATTCATGTTTATACAGCTCAAAGTTTCTGTAGAAGGTCTGTAAGGAATGACTATACTGCCTATGTTTACAATTGAGGCCGAACTTCTCTGGCGTCTTTTGTGTGAATCAGTTAAAATCCTAACGGTTCCAGTACTTACTTGTAAGAAAACTCTCTAATTGTGGTAAAACTCTTAAAATACGCAATTTGAGTTTCCAGAAATGATTAAAAACTTGTAAGAAACCCTCGAAATAAAAGTAAATGGATTCGTACTACATTTCCTGCCATTTTTTTACTGACAGACATTACCAGTGGAAAACTGGTAAATGACCCAAACCTGATAATATTTACAACTCCGGACACTTTAGGGAGCGTTTTCACTTGAATTTGCTTTCAAATGTTAGGAATTCATATATATACAGCTCAAAATTTCTGTAGAAAGACTGTAAGTAAGGACTTCACTGTTAATGTTTACAATTGATGCCGAACTTCTCTGGCGTCTTTTGTGTGAATCAGTTAAAATCCTAACCGTTCCAGGACTTACTTGTAACAAAACTCTCTAATTGTGGTAAAACTCTTAAAATACGCAATTTGAGTTTCCAGAAATGATTAAAAACTTGTAAGAAACCCTTGAAATAAAAGTAAATGGATTCGTACTACATTTCCTGCCATTTTTTTACTGACAGCCATTACCAGTGGAAAACTGGTAAATGACCCAAACCTGATAATATTTACAACTCCGGACACTTTAGGGAGCGTTTTCACTTGAATTTGCTTTCAAATGTTAGGAATTCATATATATACAGCTCAAAATTTCTGTAGAAAGACTGTAAGTAAGGACTTCACTTTTAATGTTTACAATTGAGGCCGAACTTCTCTGGCGTCTTTTGTGTGAATCAGTTAAAATCCTAACCGTTCCAGTACTTACTTGTAACAAAACTCTCTAATTGTGGTAAAACTCTTAAAATACGCAGTTAGAGTTTCCAGAAATGATTAAAAACTTGTAAGAAACCCTTGAAATAAAAGCAAATGGATTCGTACTACATTTCCTGCCGTTTTTTAATCCCAGACATTACCAGTGGAAAGCTGGTAAATGACCAGAAAACTGATAATATTTACAACTCCGGAACCTTTAGGGAGCGTTTTCACTTGAATTTGCTTTCAAATGTTAGGAATTCATGTTTATACAGCTCAAAGTTTCTGTAGAAGGTCTGTAAGGAATGACTATACTGCCTATGTTTACAATTGAGGCCGAACTTCTCTGGCGTCTTTTGTGTGAATCAGTTAAAATCCTTATGGTTCCAGTACTTACTTGTAACAAAACTCTCTAATTGTGGTAAAACTCTTAAAATACGCAATTTGAGTTTCCAGAAATGATTAAAAACTTGTAAGAAACCCTTGAAATAAAAGTAAATGGATTCGTACTACATTTCCTGCCGTTTTTTACTGACAGACATTACCAGTGGAAAGCTGGTAAATGACCAGAAAACTGATAATATTTACAACTCCGGAAACTTTAGGGAGCGCTTTCACTTGAATTTGCTTTCAAATGTTAGGAATTCATGTTTATACAGCTCAAAATTTCTGTAGAAAGACTGTAAGTAAGGACTTCACTGTTAATGTTTACAATTGAGGCCGAACTTCTCTGGCGTCTCTTGTGTGAATCAGTTAAAATCCTTACGGTTCCATTACTTACTTGTAAGAAAACTCTCTAATTTTGGTAAAACTCTTAAAATACGCAATTTGAGTTTCCAGAAACGATTAAAAACTTGTAAGAAACCCTTGAAATAAAAGTAAATGGATTCGTACTACATTTCCTGCCGTTTTTTTACTGACAGACATTACCAGTGGAAAGCTGGTAAATGACCAGAAAACTGATACTATTTACAACTCCGGACACTTTAGGGAGCGTTTTCACTTGAATTTGCTTTCAAATATTAGGAATTCATGTTTATACAGCTCAAAATTTCTGTAGAAAGACTGTAAGTAAGGACTGCACTGCTAATGTTTACAATTGAGGCCAAATGTCTCTGGCGTCTTTTGTGTGAGTTAAAATCCTTATGGTTCCAGTACATACTTGTAACAAAACTCTCTAATTGTGGTAAAACTCTTAAAATACGCCATTAGAGTTTCCAGAAATGATTATAAACTTGTAAGAAACCCTTGAAATAAAAGTAAATGGATTCGTACTACATTTCCTGCCATTTTTTAATCCCAGACATTACCAGTGGAAAGCTGGTAAATGACCAAAAACTGATTATATTTACAACTCCGGAAAATTTAGGGAGCGTTTTCACTTGAATTAGCTTTCAAATGTTAGGAATTCATGTTTATACAGCTCAAAGTTTCTGTAGAAGGTCTGTAAGGAATGACTATACTGCCTATGTTTACAATTGAGGCCGAACTTCTCTGGCGTCTTTTGTGTGAATCAGTTAAAATCCTAACGGTTCCAGGACTTACTTGTAACAAAACTCTCTAATTGTGGTAAAACTCTTAAAATACGCAATTTGAGTTTCCAAAAATGATTAAAAACTTGTAAGAAACCCTTGAAATAAAAGTAAATGGATTCGTACTACATTTCCTGCCGTTTTTTACTGACAGACATTACCAGTGGAAAGCTGGTAAATGACCAGAAAACTGATAATATTTACAACTCCGGACACTTTAGGGAGCGTTTTCACTTGAATTTGCTTTCAAATGTTAGGAATTCATGTTTATACAGCTCAAAATTTCTGTAGAAAGACTGTAAGTAAGGACTTCACTGTTAATGTTTACAATTGAGGCCGAACTTCTCTGGCGTCTTTTGTGTGAATCAGTTAAAATCCTAACGGTTCCAGTACTTACTTGTAACAAAACTCTCTAATTGTGGTAAAACTCTTAAAATACACAATTAGAGTTTCCAGAAATGATTAAAAACTTGTAAGAAACCCTTGAAATAAAAGTAAATGTATTCGTACTACATTTCCTGCCGTTTTTTACTGACAGACATTACCAGCGGAAAGCTGGGAAATGACCAGAAAACTGATAATATTTACAACTCCGGACACTTTAGGGAGCGTTTTCACTTGAATTTGCTTTCAAATATTAGGAATTCATGTTTATACAGCTCAAAATTTCTGTAGAAAGACTGTAAGTAAGGGCTGCACTGCTAATGTTTACAATTGAGGCCAAATGTCTCTGGCGTCTTTTGTGTGATTTAAAATCCTTAAGGTTCCAGTACATACTTGTAACAAAACTCTCTAATTGTGGTAAAACTCTTAAAATACGCCATTAGAGTTTCCAGAAATGATTATAAACTTGTAAGAAACCCTTGAAATAAAAGTAAATGGATTCGTACTACATTTCCTGCCATTTTTTAATCCCAGACATTACCAGTGGAAAGCTGGTAAATGACCAAAAACTGATTATATTTACAACTCCGGAAACTTTAGGGAGCGTTTTCACTTGAATTAGCTTTTAAAGGTTAGGAATTCATGTTTATACAGCTCAAAGTTTCTGTAGAAGGTCTGTAAGGAATGACTATACTGCCTATGTTTACAATTGAGGCCGAACTTCTCTGGCGTCTTTTGTGTGAATCAGTTAAAATCCTAACGGTTCCAGTACTTACTTGTAAGAAAACTCTCTAATTGTGGTAAAACTCTTAAAATACGCAATTTGAGTTTCCAGAAATGATTAAAAACTTGTAAGAAACCCTCGAAATAAAAGCAAATGGATTCGTACTACATTTCCTGCCGTTTTTTAATCACAGACATTACCAGTGGAAAGCTGGTAAATGACCAGAAAACTGATAATATTTACCACTCCGGACACTTTATGGAGCGTTTTCACTTGAATTTGCTTTCAAATATTAGGAATTCATGTTTATACAGCTCAAAATTTCTGTAGAAAGACTGTAAGTAAGGACTTCACTGCTAATGTTTACAATGGAGGCCGAACTTCTCTGGCGTCTTTTGTGTGAACCACTTAAAATCCTTACGGTTCCATTACTTACTTGTAAGAAAACCCTCCAATTATGGTAAAACTCTTAAAATACGCAATTAGAGTTTCCAGAAATGATTAAAAACTTGTAAGAAACCCTTGAAATAAAAGTAAATGGATTCGTACTACATTTCCTGCCGTTTTTTAATCCCAGACATTACCAGTGGAAAGCTGGTAAATGACCAGAAAACTGATAATATTTACAACTCCGGACACTTTACGGAGCGTTTTCACTTGAATTTGCTTTCAAATGTTAGGAATTCATGTTTATACAGCTCAAAGTTTCTGTAGAAGGTCTGTAAGGAATGACTATACTGCCTATGTTTACAACTGAGGCCGAACTTCTCTGGCGTCTTTTGTGTGAATCAGTTAAAATCCTAACGGTTCCAGTACTTACTTGTAAGAAAACTCTCTAATTGTGGTAAAACTCTTAAAATACGCAATTTGAGTTTCCAGAAATGATTAAAAACTTGTAAGAAACCCTTGAAATAAAAGTAAATGGATTCGTACTACATTTCCTGCCATTTTTTTACTGACAGACATTACCAGTGGAAAACTGGTAAATGACCCAAACCTGATAATATTTACAACTCCGGACACTTTAGGGAGCGTTTTCACTTGAATTTGCTTTCAAATGTTAGGAATTCATATATATACAGCTCAAAATTTCTGTAGAAAGACTGTAAGAAAGGACTTCACTGTTAATGTTTACAATTGAGGCCGAACTTCTCTGGCGTCTTTTGTGTGAATCAGTTAAAATCCTAACCGTTCCAGTACTTACTTGTAACAAAACTCTCTAATTGTGGTAAAACTCTTAAAATACGCAGTTAGAGTTTCCAGAAATGATTAAAAACTTGTAAGAAACCCTTGAAATAAAAGCAAATGGATTCGTAATACATTTCCTGCCGTTTTTTAATCCCAGACATTACCAGTGGAAAGCTGGTAAATGACCAGAAAACTGATAATATTTACAACTCCGGAACCTTTAGGGAGCGTTTTCACTTGAATTTGCTTTCAAATGTTAGGAATTCATGTTTATACAGCTCAAAGTTTCTGTAGAAGGTCTGTAAGGAATGACTATACTGCCTATGTTTACAATTGAGGCCGAACTTCTCTGGCGTCTTTTGTGTGAATCAGTTAAAATCCTTATGGTTCCAGTACTTACTTGTAACAAAACTCTCTAATTGTGGTAAAACTCTTAAAATACGCAATTTGAGTTTCCAGAAATGATTAAAAACTTGTAAGAAACCCTTGAAATAAAAGTAAATGGATTCGTACTACATTTCCTGCCGTTTTTTACTGACAGACATTACCAGTGGAAAGCTGGTAAATGACCAGAAAACTGATAATATTTACAACTCCGGAAACTTTAGGGAGCGCTTTCACTTGAATTTGCTTTCAAATGTTAGGAATTCATGTTTATACAGCTCAAAATTTCTGTAGAAAGACTGTAAGTAAGGACTTCACTGTTAATGTTTACAATTGAGGCCGAATTTCTCTGGCGTCTCTTGTGTGAATCAGTTAAAATCCTAACGGTTCCAGTACTTACTTGTAACAAAACTCTCTAATTGTGGTAAAACTCTTAAAATACGCAATTAGAGTTTCCAGAAATGATTAAAAACTTGTAAGAAACCCTTGAAATAAAAGCAAATGGATTCGTACTACATTTCCTGCCGTTTTTTAATCACAGACATTACCAGTGGAAAGCTGGGAAATGACCAGAAAACTGATAATATTTACAACTCCGGACACTTTAGGGAGCGTTTTCACTTGAATTTGCTTTCAAATATTAGGAATTCATGGTTATACAGCTCAAAATTTCTGTAGAAAGACTGTAAGTAAGGACTTCACTGCGAAAGTTTACAACGGAGGCCGAACTTCTCTGGCGTCTTTTTTGTGAATCACTTAAAATCCTTACGGTTCCATTACTTACTTGTAAGAAAACTCTCTAGTTTTGGTAAAACTCTTAAAATACGCAATTTGAGTTTCCAGAAACGATTAAAAACTTGTAAGAAACCCTTGAAATAAAAGTAAATGGATTCGTACTACATTTCCTGCCGTTTTTTTACTGACAGACATTACCAGTGGAAAGCTGGTAAATGACCAGAAAACTGATACTATTTACAACTCCGGACACTTTAGGGAGCGTTTTCACTTGAATTTGCTTTCAAATATTAGGAATTCATGTTTATACAGCTCAAAATTTCTGTAGAAAGACTGTAAGTAAGGACTGCACTGCTAATGTTTACAATTGAGGCCAAATGTCTCTGGCGTCTTTTGTGTGAGTTAAAATCCTTATGGTTCCAGTACATACTTGTAACAAAACTCTCTAATTGTGGTAAAACTCTTAAAATACGCCATTAGAGTTTCCAGAAATGATTATAAACTTGTAAGAAACCCTTGAAATAAAAGTAAATGGATTCGTACTACATTTCCTGCCATTTTTTAATCCCAGACATTACCAGTGGAAAGCTGGTAAATGACCAAAAACTGATTATATTTACAACTCCGGAAACTTTAGGGAGCGTTTTCACTTGAATTAGCTTTTAAATGTTAGGAATTCATGTTTATACAGCTCAAAGTTTCTGTAGAAGGTCTGTAAGGAATGACTATACTGCCTATGTTTACAATTGAGGCCGAACTTCTCTGGCGTCTTTTGTGTGAATCAGTTAAAATCCTAACGGTTCCAGTACTTACTTGTAAGAAAACTCTCTAATTGTGGTAAAACTCTTAAAATACGCAATTTGAGTTTCCAGAAATGATTAAAAACTTGTAAGAAACCCTCGAAATAAAAGTAAATGGATTCGTACTACATTTCCTGCCATTTTTTTACTGACAGACATTACCAGTGGAAAACTGGTAAATGACCCAAACCTGATAATATTTACAACTCCGGACACTTTAGGGAGCGTTTTCACTTGAATTTGCTTTCAAATGTTAGGAATTCATATATATACAGCTCAAAATTTCTGTAGAAAGACTGTAAGTAAGGACTTCACTGTTAATGTTTACAATTGATGCCGAACTTCTCTGGCGTCTTTTGTGTGAATCAGTTAAAATCCTAACCGTTCCAGGACTTACTTGTAACAAAACTCTCTAATTGTGGTAAAACTCTTAAAATACGCAATTTGAGTTTCCAGAAATGATTAAAAACTTGTAAGAAACCCTTGAAATAAAAGTAAATGGATTCGTACTACATTTCCTGCCATTTTTTTACTGACAGCCATTACCAGTGGAAAACTGGTAAATGACCCAAACCTGATAATATTTACAACTCCGGACACTTTAGGGAGCGTTTTCACTTGAATTTGCTTTCAAATGTTAGGAATTCATATATATACAGCTCAAAATTTCTGTAGAAAGACTGTAAGTAAGGACTTCACTTTTAATGTTTACAATTGAGGCCGAACTTCTCTGGCGTCTTTTGTGTGAATCAGTTAAAATCCTAACCGTTCCAGTACTTACTTGTAACAAAACTCTCTAATTGTGGTAAAACTCTTAAAATACGCAGTTAGAGTTTCCAGAAATGATTAAAAACTTGTAAGAAACCCTTGAAATAAAAGCAAATGGATTCGTACTACATTTCCTGCCGTTTTTTAATCCCAGACATTACCAGTGGAAAGCTGGTAAATGACCAGAAAACTGATAATATTTACAACTCCGGAACCTTTAGGGAGCGTTTTCACTTGAATTTGCTTTCAAATGTTAGGAATTCATGTTTATACAGCTCAAAGTTTCTGTAGAAGGTCTGTAAGGAATGACTATACTGCCTATGTTTACAATTGAGGCCGAACTTCTCTGGCGTCTTTTGTGTGAATCAGTTAAAATCCTTATGGTTCCAGTACTTACTTGTAACAAAACTCTCTAATTGTGGTAAAACTCTTAAAATACGCAATTTGAGTT
Organism: Myotis daubentonii; assembly: GCF_963259705.1. NCBI lineage: Eukaryota > Metazoa > Chordata > Mammalia > Chiroptera > Vespertilionidae > Myotis > Myotis daubentonii. Next base: position 767,672 of record NC_081843.1, on the reverse strand, counting down.
TCCAGAAATGATTAAAAACTTGTAAGAAACCCTTGAAATAAAAGTAAATGGATTCGTACTACATTTCCTGCCGTTTTTTACTGACAGACATTACCAGTGGAAAGCTGGTAAATGACCAGAAAACTGATAATATTTACAACTCCGGAAACTTTAGGGAGCGCTTTCACTTGAATTTGCTTTCAAATGTTAGGAATTCATGTTTATACAGCTCAAAATTTCTGTAGAAAGACTGTAAGTAAGGACTTCACTGTTAATGTTTACAATTGAGGCCGAACTTCTCTGGCGTCTCTTGTGTGAATCAGTTAAAATCCTTACGGTTCCATTACTTACTTGTAAGAAAACTCTCTAATTTTGGTAAAACTCTTAAAATACGCAATTTGAGTTTCCAGAAACGATTAAAAACTTGTAAGAAACCCTTGAAATAAAAGTAAATGGATTCGTACTACATTTCCTGCCGTTTTTTTACTGACAGACATTACCAGTGGAAAGCTGGTAAATGACCAGAAAACTGATACTATTTACAACTCCGGACACTTTAGGGAGCGTTTTCACTTGAATTTGCTTTCAAATATTAGGAATTCATGTTTATACAGCTCAAAATTTCTGTAGAAAGACTGTAAGTAAGGACTGCACTGCTAATGTTTACAATTGAGGCCAAATGTCTCTGGCGTCTTTTGTGTGAGTTAAAATCCTTATGGTTCCAGTACATACTTGTAACAAAACTCTCTAATTGTGGTAAAACTCTTAAAATACGCCATTAGAGTTTCCAGAAATGATTATAAACTTGTAAGAAACCCTTGAAATAAAAGTAAATGGATTCGTACTACATTTCCTGCCATTTTTTAATCCCAGACATTACCAGTGGAAAGCTGGTAAATGACCAAAAACTGATTATATTTACAACTCCGGAAAATTTAGGGAGCGTTTTCACTTGAATTAGCTTTCAAATGTTAGGAATTCATGTTTATACAGCTCAAAGTTTCTGTAGAAGGTCTGTAAGGAATGACTATACTGCCTATGTTTACAATTGAGGCCGAACTTCTCTGGCGTCTTTTGTGTGAATCAGTTAAAATCCTAACGGTTCCAGGACTTACTTGTAACAAAACTCTCTAATTGTGGTAAAACTCTTAAAATACGCAATTTGAGTTTCCAAAAATGATTAAAAACTTGTAAGAAACCCTTGAAATAAAAGTAAATGGATTCGTACTACATTTCCTGCCGTTTTTTACTGACAGACATTACCAGTGGAAAGCTGGTAAATGACCAGAAAACTGATAATATTTACAACTCCGGACACTTTAGGGAGCGTTTTCACTTGAATTTGCTTTCAAATGTTAGGAATTCATGTTTATACAGCTCAAAATTTCTGTAGAAAGACTGTAAGTAAGGACTTCACTGTTAATGTTTACAATTGAGGCCGAACTTCTCTGGCGTCTTTTGTGTGAATCAGTTAAAATCCTAACGGTTCCAGTACTTACTTGTAACAAAACTCTCTAATTGTGGTAAAACTCTTAAAATACACAATTAGAGTTTCCAGAAATGATTAAAAACTTGTAAGAAACCCTTGAAATAAAAGTAAATGTATTCGTACTACATTTCCTGCCGTTTTTTACTGACAGACATTACCAGCGGAAAGCTGGGAAATGACCAGAAAACTGATAATATTTACAACTCCGGACACTTTAGGGAGCGTTTTCACTTGAATTTGCTTTCAAATATTAGGAATTCATGTTTATACAGCTCAAAATTTCTGTAGAAAGACTGTAAGTAAGGGCTGCACTGCTAATGTTTACAATTGAGGCCAAATGTCTCTGGCGTCTTTTGTGTGATTTAAAATCCTTAAGGTTCCAGTACATACTTGTAACAAAACTCTCTAATTGTGGTAAAACTCTTAAAATACGCCATTAGAGTTTCCAGAAATGATTATAAACTTGTAAGAAACCCTTGAAATAAAAGTAAATGGATTCGTACTACATTTCCTGCCATTTTTTAATCCCAGACATTACCAGTGGAAAGCTGGTAAATGACCAAAAACTGATTATATTTACAACTCCGGAAACTTTAGGGAGCGTTTTCACTTGAATTAGCTTTTAAAGGTTAGGAATTCATGTTTATACAGCTCAAAGTTTCTGTAGAAGGTCTGTAAGGAATGACTATACTGCCTATGTTTACAATTGAGGCCGAACTTCTCTGGCGTCTTTTGTGTGAATCAGTTAAAATCCTAACGGTTCCAGTACTTACTTGTAAGAAAACTCTCTAATTGTGGTAAAACTCTTAAAATACGCAATTTGAGTTTCCAGAAATGATTAAAAACTTGTAAGAAACCCTCGAAATAAAAGCAAATGGATTCGTACTACATTTCCTGCCGTTTTTTAATCACAGACATTACCAGTGGAAAGCTGGTAAATGACCAGAAAACTGATAATATTTACCACTCCGGACACTTTATGGAGCGTTTTCACTTGAATTTGCTTTCAAATATTAGGAATTCATGTTTATACAGCTCAAAATTTCTGTAGAAAGACTGTAAGTAAGGACTTCACTGCTAATGTTTACAATGGAGGCCGAACTTCTCTGGCGTCTTTTGTGTGAACCACTTAAAATCCTTACGGTTCCATTACTTACTTGTAAGAAAACCCTCCAATTATGGTAAAACTCTTAAAATACGCAATTAGAGTTTCCAGAAATGATTAAAAACTTGTAAGAAACCCTTGAAATAAAAGTAAATGGATTCGTACTACATTTCCTGCCGTTTTTTAATCCCAGACATTACCAGTGGAAAGCTGGTAAATGACCAGAAAACTGATAATATTTACAACTCCGGACACTTTACGGAGCGTTTTCACTTGAATTTGCTTTCAAATGTTAGGAATTCATGTTTATACAGCTCAAAGTTTCTGTAGAAGGTCTGTAAGGAATGACTATACTGCCTATGTTTACAACTGAGGCCGAACTTCTCTGGCGTCTTTTGTGTGAATCAGTTAAAATCCTAACGGTTCCAGTACTTACTTGTAAGAAAACTCTCTAATTGTGGTAAAACTCTTAAAATACGCAATTTGAGTTTCCAGAAATGATTAAAAACTTGTAAGAAACCCTTGAAATAAAAGTAAATGGATTCGTACTACATTTCCTGCCATTTTTTTACTGACAGACATTACCAGTGGAAAACTGGTAAATGACCCAAACCTGATAATATTTACAACTCCGGACACTTTAGGGAGCGTTTTCACTTGAATTTGCTTTCAAATGTTAGGAATTCATATATATACAGCTCAAAATTTCTGTAGAAAGACTGTAAGAAAGGACTTCACTGTTAATGTTTACAATTGAGGCCGAACTTCTCTGGCGTCTTTTGTGTGAATCAGTTAAAATCCTAACCGTTCCAGTACTTACTTGTAACAAAACTCTCTAATTGTGGTAAAACTCTTAAAATACGCAGTTAGAGTTTCCAGAAATGATTAAAAACTTGTAAGAAACCCTTGAAATAAAAGCAAATGGATTCGTAATACATTTCCTGCCGTTTTTTAATCCCAGACATTACCAGTGGAAAGCTGGTAAATGACCAGAAAACTGATAATATTTACAACTCCGGAACCTTTAGGGAGCGTTTTCACTTGAATTTGCTTTCAAATGTTAGGAATTCATGTTTATACAGCTCAAAGTTTCTGTAGAAGGTCTGTAAGGAATGACTATACTGCCTATGTTTACAATTGAGGCCGAACTTCTCTGGCGTCTTTTGTGTGAATCAGTTAAAATCCTTATGGTTCCAGTACTTACTTGTAACAAAACTCTCTAATTGTGGTAAAACTCTTAAAATACGCAATTTGAGTTTCCAGAAATGATTAAAAACTTGTAAGAAACCCTTGAAATAAAAGTAAATGGATTCGTACTACATTTCCTGCCGTTTTTTACTGACAGACATTACCAGTGGAAAGCTGGTAAATGACCAGAAAACTGATAATATTTACAACTCCGGAAACTTTAGGGAGCGCTTTCACTTGAATTTGCTTTCAAATGTTAGGAATTCATGTTTATACAGCTCAAAATTTCTGTAGAAAGACTGTAAGTAAGGACTTCACTGTTAATGTTTACAATTGAGGCCGAACTTCTCTGGCGTCTCTTGTGTGAATCAGTTAAAATCCTAACGGTTCCAGTACTTACTTGTAACAAAACTCTCTAATTGTGGTAAAACTCTTAAAATACGCAATTAGAGTTTCCAGAAATGATTAAAAACTTGTAAGAAACCCTTGAAATAAAAGCAAATGGATTCGTACTACATTTCCTGCCGTTTTTTAATCACAGACATTACCAGTGGAAAGCTGGGAAATGACCAGAAAACTGATAATATTTACAACTCCGGACACTTTAGGGAGCGTTTTCACTTGAATTTGCTTTCAAATATTAGGAATTCATGGTTATACAGCTCAAAATTTCTGTAGAAAGACTGTAAGTAAGGACTTCACTGCGAAAGTTTACAACGGAGGCCGAACTTCTCTGGCGTCTTTTTTGTGAATCACTTAAAATCCTTACGGTTCCATTACTTACTTGTAAGAAAACTCTCTAGTTTTGGTAAAACTCTTAAAATACGCAATTTGAGTTTCCAGAAACGATTAAAAACTTGTAAGAAACCCTTGAAATAAAAGTAAATGGATTCGTACTACATTTCCTGCCGTTTTTTTACTGACAGACATTACCAGTGGAAAGCTGGTAAATGACCAGAAAACTGATACTATTTACAACTCCGGACACTTTAGGGAGCGTTTTCACTTGAATTTGCTTTCAAATATTAGGAATTCATGTTTATACAGCTCAAAATTTCTGTAGAAAGACTGTAAGTAAGGACTGCACTGCTAATGTTTACAATTGAGGCCAAATGTCTCTGGCGTCTTTTGTGTGAGTTAAAATCCTTATGGTTCCAGTACATACTTGTAACAAAACTCTCTAATTGTGGTAAAACTCTTAAAATACGCCATTAGAGTTTCCAGAAATGATTATAAACTTGTAAGAAACCCTTGAAATAAAAGTAAATGGATTCGTACTACATTTCCTGCCATTTTTTAATCCCAGACATTACCAGTGGAAAGCTGGTAAATGACCAAAAACTGATTATATTTACAACTCCGGAAACTTTAGGGAGCGTTTTCACTTGAATTAGCTTTTAAATGTTAGGAATTCATGTTTATACAGCTCAAAGTTTCTGTAGAAGGTCTGTAAGGAATGACTATACTGCCTATGTTTACAATTGAGGCCGAACCTCTCTGGCGTCTTTTGTGTGAATCAGTTAAAATCCTAACGGTTCCAGTACTTACTTGTAAGAAAACTCTCTAATTGTGGTAAAACTTAAAATACGCAATTTGAGTTTCCAGAAATGATTAAAAACTTGTAAGAAACCCTCGAAATAAAAGTAAATGGATTCGTACTACATTTCCTGCCATTTTTTTACTGACAGACATTACCAGTGGAAAACTGGTAAATGACCCAAACCTGATAATATTTACAACTCCGGACACTTTAGGGAGCGTTTTCACTTGAATTTGCTTTCAAATGTTAGGAATTCATATATATACAGCTCAAAATTTCTGTAGAAAGACTGTAAGTAAGGACTTCACTGTTAATGTTTACAATTGATGCCGAACTTCTCTGGCGTCTTTTGTGTGAATCAGTTAAAATCCTAACCGTTCCAGGACTTACTTGTAACAAAACTCTCTAATTGTGGTAAAACTCTTAAAATACGCAATTTGAGTTTCCAGAAATGATTAAAAACTTGTAAGAAACCCTTGAAATAAAAGTAAATGGATTCGTACTACATTTCCTGCCATTTTTTTACTGACAGCCATTACCAGTGGAAAACTGGTAAATGACCCAAACCTGATAATATTTACAACTCCGGACACTTTAGGGAGCGTTTTCACTTGAATTTGCTTTCAAATGTTAGGAATTCATATATATACAGCTCAAAATTTCTGTAGAAAGACTGTAAGTAAGGACTTCACTTTTAATGTTTACAATTGAGGCCGAACTTCTCTGGCGTCTTTTGTGTGAATCAGTTAAAATCCTAACCGTTCCAGTACTTACTTGTAACAAAACTATCTAATTGTGGTAAAACTCTTAAAATACGCAGTTAGAGTTTCCAGAAATGATTAAAAACTTGTAAGAAACCCTTGAAATAAAAGCAAATGGATTCGTAATACATTTCCTGCCGTTTTTTAATCCCAGACATTACCAGTGGAAAGCTGGTAAATGACCAGAAAACTGATAATATTTACAACTCCGGAACCTTTAGGGAGCGTTTTCACTTGAATTTGCTTTCAAATGTTAGGAATTCATGTTTATACAGCTCAAAGTTTCTGTAGAAGGTCTGTAAGGAATGACTATACTGCCTATGTTTACAATTGAGGCCGAACTTCTCTGGCGTCTTTTGTGTGAATCAGTTAAAATCCTTATGGTTCCAGTACTTACTTGTAAGAAAACTCTCTAATTGTGGTAAAACTCTTAAAATACGCAATTTGAGTTTCCAGAAATGATTAAAAACTTGTAAGAAACCCTTGAAATAAAAGTAAATGGATTCGTACTACATTTCCTGCCGTTTTTTACTGACAGACATTACCAGTGGAAAGCTGGTAAATGACCAGAAAACTGATAATATTTACAACTCCGGAAACTTTAGGGAGCGTTTTCACTTGAATTTGCTTTCAAATGTTAGGAATTCATGTTTATACAGCTCAAAATTTCTGTAGAAAGACTATAAGTAAGGACTTCACTGTTAATGTTTACAATTGAGGCCGAACTTCTCTGGCGTCTTTTGTGTGAATCAGTTAAAATCCTAACGGTTCCAGTACTTACTTGTAACAAAACTCTCTAATTGTGGTAAAACTCTTAAAATACACAATTAGAGTTTCCAGAAATGATTAAAAACTTGTAAGAAACCCTTGAAATAAAAGTAAATGTATTCGTACTACATTTCCTGCCGTTTTTTACTGACAGACATTACCAGCGGAAAGCTGGGAAATGACCAGAAAACTGATAATATTTACAACTCCGGACACTTTAGGGAGCGTTTTCACTTGAATTTGCTTTCAAATATTAGGAATTCATGGTTATACAGCTCAAAATTTCTGTAGAAAGACTGTAAGTAAGGACTTCACTGCGAAAGTTTACAACGGAGGTCGAACTTCTCTGGCGTCTTTTTTGTGAATCACTTAAAATCCTTACGGTTCCATTACTTACTTGTAAGAAAACTCTCTAATTTTGGTAAAACTCTTAAAATACGCAATTTGAGTTTCCAGAAACGATTAAAAACTTGTAAGAAACCCTTGAAATAAAAGTAAATGGATTCGTACTACATTTCCTGCCGTTTTTTTACTGACAGACATTACAAGTGGAAAGCTGGTAAATGACCAGAAAACTGATACTATTTACAACTCCGGACACTTTAGGGAGCGTTTTCACTTGAATTTGCTTTCAAATATTAGGAATTCATGTTTATACAGCTCAAAATTTCTGTAGAAAGACTGTAAGTAAGGACTGCACTGCTAATGTTTACAATTGAGGCCGAACTTCTCTGGCATCTTTTGTGTGAGTTAAAATCCTTATGGTTCCAGTACATACTTGTAACAAAACTCTCTAATTGTGGTAAAACTCTTAAAATACGCCATTAGAGTTTCCAGAAATGATTATAAACTTGTAAGAAACCCTTGAAATAAAAGTAAATGGATTCCTACTACATTTCCTGCCATTTTTTAATCCCAGACATTACCAGTGGAAAGCTGGTAAATGACCAAAAACTGATTATATTTACAACTCCGGAAACTTTAGGGAGCGTTTTCACTTGAATTAGCTTTTAAATGTTAGGAATTCATGTTTATACAGCTCAAAGTTTCTGTAGAAGGTCTGTAAGGAATGACTATACTGCCTATGTTTACAATTGAGGCCGAACTTCTCTGGCGTCTTTTGTGTGAATCAGTTAAAATCCTAACGGTTCCAGTACTTACTTGTAAGAAAACTCTCTAATTGTGGTAAAACTCTTAAAATACGCAATTTGAGTTTCCAGAAATGATTAAAAACTTGTAAGAAACCCTTGAAATAAAAGTAAATGGATTCGTACTACATTTCCTGCCATTTTTTTACTGACAGACATTACCAGTGGAAAACTGGTAAATGACCCAAACCTGATAATATTTACAACTCCGGACACTTTAGGGAGCGCTTTCACTTGAATTCGCTTTCAAATGTTAGGAATTCATATATATACAGCTCAAAATTTCTGTAGGAAGACTGTAAGTAAGGACTTCACTGTTAATGTTTACAATTGATGCCGAACTTCTCTGGCGTCTTTTGTGTGAATCAGTTAAAATCCTAACCGTTCCAGGACTTACTTGTAACAAAACTCTCTAATTGTGGTAAAACTCTTAAAATACGCAATTAGAGTTTCCAGAAATGATTATAAACTTGTAAGAAACCCTTGAAATAAAAGTAAATGGATTCGTACTACATTTCCTGCCGTTTTTTAATCCCAGATTTTACCAGTGGAAAGCTGGTAAATGAACAAAAACTGATAATATTTACAACTCCGGACACTTTAGGGAGCGTTTTCACTTGAATTTGCTTTCAAATGTTAGGAATTCATGTTTATACAGCTCAAAGTTTCTGTAGAAGGTCTGTAAGGAATGACTATACTGCCTATGCTTACAATTGAGGCCGAACTTCTCTGGCATCTTTTGTGTGAATCAGTTAAAATCCTTACGGTTCCAGGACTTACTTGTAAGAAAACTCTCTAATTGTGGTAAAACTCTTAAAATACGCAATTTGAGTTTCCAGAAATGATTAAAAACTTGTAAGAAACCCTTGAAATAAAAGTAAATGGATTCCTACTACATTTCCTGCCATTTTTTAATCCCAGACATTACCAGTGGAAAGCTGGTAAATGACCAAAAACTGATAATATTTACAACTCCGGACACTTTAGGGAGCGTTTTCACTTGAATTTGCTTTCAAATGTTAGGAATTCATATTTATACAGCTCAAAATTTCTGTAGAAAGACTGTAAGTATGGACTTCACTGTTAATGTTTACAATTGAGGCCGAACTTCTCTGGCGTCTTTTGTGTGAATCAGTTAAAATCCTTATGATTCCAGTACTTACTTGTTACAAAACTCTCTAATTGTGGTAAAACTCTTAAAATACGCAAATAGAGTTTCCAGAAATGATTAAAAACTTGTAAGAAACCCTTGAAATAAAAGTAAATGTATTCGTACTACATTTCCTGCCGTTTTTTACTGACAGACATTACCAGCGGAAAGCTGGGAAATGACCAGAAAACTGATAATATTTACAACTCCGGACACTTTAGGGAGCGTTTTCACTTGAATTTGCTTTCAAATGTTAGGAATTCATGGTTATACAGCTCAAAATTTCTGTAGAAAGACTGTAAGTAAGGACTTCACTGCGAAAGTTTACAACGGAGGCCGAACTTCTCTGGCGTCTTTTGTGTGAATCACTTAAAATCCTTACGGTTCCATTACTTACTTGTAAGAAAACTCTCTAATTGTGGTAAAACTCTTAAAATACGCCATTAGAGTTTCCAGAAATGATTAAAAACTTGTAAGAAACCCTTGAAATAAAAGTAAATGGATTCGTACTACATTTCCTGCCATTTTTTAATCCCAGACATTACCAGTGGAAAGCTGGTAAATGACCAGAAAACTGATAATATTTACAACTCCGGAACCTTTATGGAGCGTTTTCACTTGAATTTGCTTTCAAATGTTAGGAATTCATGTTTATACAGCTCAAAGTTTCTGTAGAAGGTCTGTAAGGAATGACTATACTGCCTAGGTTTACAATTGAGGCCGAACTTCTCTGGCGTCTTTTGTGTGATTCAGTTAAAATCCTAACAATTCCAGTACTTACTTGTAACAAAACTCTCTAATTGTGGTAAAACTCTTTAAATACGCAGTTAGAGTTTCCAGAAATGATTATAAACTTGTAAGAAACCCTTGAAATAAAAGTAAATGGATTTCTACTACATTTCCTGCCTTTTTTTAATCCCAGATTTTACCAGTGGAAAGCTGGTAAATGACCAAAAACTGATAATATTTACAACTCCGGACACTTTAGGGAGCGTTTTCACTTGAATTTGCTTTCAAATATTAGTAATTCATGTTTATACAGCTCAAAATTTCTGTAGAAAGACTGCAATTAAGGACTACATTGCGAAAGTTTACAATGGAGGCCGAACTTCTCTGGCGTCTTTTGTGTGAATCACTTAAAATCCTTACGGTTCCATTACTTACTTTTAAGAAAACTCTCTAATTTTGGTAAAACTCTTAAAATACGCAATTTGAGTTTCCAGAAACGATTAAAAACTTGTAAGAAACCCTTGAAATAAAAGTAAATGGATTCGTACTACATTTCCTGCCGTTTTTTTACTGACAGACATTACCAGTGGAAAACTGGTAAATGACCAGAAAACTGATAATATTTACAACTCCGGACACTTTAGGGAGCGTTTTCACTTGAATTTGCTTTCAAATATTAGGAATTCATGTTTATACAGCTCAAAATTTCTGTAGAAAGACTGTAAGTAAGGACTGCACTGCTAATGTTTACAATTGAGGCCAAATGTCTCTGGCGTCTTTTGTGTGAGTTAAAATCCTTATGGTTCCAGTACATACTTGTAACAAAACTCTCTAATTGTGGTAAAACTCTTAAAATACGCCATTAGAGTTTCCAGAAATGATTATAAACTTGTAAGAAACCCTTGAAATAAAAGTAAATGGATTCGTACTACATTTCCTGCCATTTTTTAATCCCAGACATTACCAGTGGAAAGCTGGTAAATGACCAAAAACTGATTATATTTACAACTCCGGAAACTTTAGGGAGCGTTTTCACTTGAATTAGCTTTTAAATGTTAGGAATTCATGTTTATACAGCTCAAAGTTTCTGTAGAAGGTCTGTAAGGAATGACTATACTGCCTATGTTTACAATTGAGGCCGAACTTCTCTGGCGTCTTTTGTGTGAATCAGTTAAAATCCTAACGGTTCCAGTACTTACTTGTAAGAAAACTCTCTAATTGTGGTAAAACTCTTAAAATACGCAATTTGAGTTTCCAGAAATGATTAAAAACTTGTAAGAAACCCTTGAAATAAAAGTAAATGGATTCGTACTACATTTCCTGCCATTTTTTTACTGACAGACATTACCAGTGGAAAACTGGTAAATGACCCAAACCTGATAATATTTACAACTCCGGACACTTTAGGGAGCGCTTTCACTTGAATTCGCTTTCAAATGTTAGGAATTCATATATATACAGCTCAAAATTTCTGTAGGAAGACTGTAAGTAAGGACTTCACTGTTAATGTTTACAATTGATGCCGAACTTCTCTGGCGTCTTTTGTGTGAATCAGTTAAAATCCTAACCGTTCCAGGACTTACTTGTAACAAAACTCTCTAATTGTGGTAAAACTCTTAAAATACGCAATTAGAGTTTCCAGAAATGATTATAAACTTGTAAGAAACCCTTGAAATAAAAGTAAATGGATTCGTACTACATTTCCTGCCGTTTTTTAATCCCAGATTTTACCAGTGGAAAGCTGGTAAATGAACAAAAACTGATAATATTTACAACTCCGGACACTTTAGGGAGCGTTTTCACTTGAATTTGCTTTCAAATGTTAGGAATTCATGTTTATACAGCTCAAAGTTTCTGTAGAAGGTCTGTAAGGAATGACTATACTGCCTATGCTTACAATTGAGGCCGAACTTCTCTGGCATCTTTTGTGTGAATCAGTTAAAATCCTTACGGTTCCAGGACTTACTTGTAAGAAAACTCTCTAATTGTGGTAAAACTCTTAAAATACGCAATTTGAGTTTCCAGAAATGATTAAAAACTTGTAAGAAACCCTTGAAATAAAAGTAAATGGATTCCTACTACATTTCCTGCCATTTTTTAATCCCAGACATTACCAGTGGAAAGCTGGTAAATGACCAAAAACTGATAATATTTACAACTCCGGACACTTTAGGGAGCGTTTTCACTTGAATTTGCTTTCAAATGTTAGGAATTCATATTTATACAGCTCAAAATTTCTGTAGAAAGACTGTAAGTATGGACTTCACTGTTAATGTTTACAATTGAGGCCGAACTTCTCTGGCGTCTTTTGTGTGAATCAGTTAAAATCCTTATGATTCCAGTACTTACTTGTTACAAAACTCTCTAATTGTGGTAAAACTCTTAAAATACGCAAATAGAGTTTCCAGAAATGATTAAAAACTTGTAAGAAACCCTTGAAATAAAAGTAAATGTATTCGTACTACATTTCCTGCCGTTTTTTACTGACAGACATTACCAGCGGAAAGCTGGGAAATGACCAGAAAACTGATAATATTTACAACTCCGGACACTTTAGGGAGCGTTTTCACTTGAATTTGCTTTCAAATGTTAGGAATTCATGGTTATACAGCTCAAAATTTCTGTAGAAAGACTGTAAGTAAGGACTTCACTGCGAAAGTTTACAACGGAGGCCGAACTTCTCTGGCGTCTTTTGTGTGAATCACTTAAAATCCTTACGGTTCCATTACTTACTTGTAAGAAAACTCTCTAATTGTGGTAAAACTCTTAAAATACGCCATTAGAGTTTCCAGAAATGATTAAAAACTTGTAAGAAACCCTTGAAATAAAAGTAAATGGATTCGTACTACATTTCCTGCCATTTTTTAATCCCAGACATTACCAGTGGAAAGCTGGTAAATGACCAGAAAACTGATAATATTTACAACTCCGGAACCTTTATGGAGCGTTTTCACTTGAATTTGCTTTCAAATGTTAGGAATTCATGTTTATACAGCTCAAAGTTTCTGTAGAAGGTCTGTAAGGAATGACTATACTGCCTAGGTTTACAATTGAGGCCGAACTTCTCTGGCGTCTTTTGTGTGATTCAGTTAAAATCCTAACAATTCCAGTACTTACTTGTAACAAAACTCTCTAATTGTGGTAAAACTCTTTAAATACGCAGTTAGAGTTTCCAGAAATGATTATAAACTTGTAAGAAACCCTTGAAATAAAAGTAAATGGATTTCTACTACATTTCCTGCCTTTTTTTAATCCCAGATTTTACCAGTGGAAAGCTGGTAAATGACCAAAAACTGATAATATTTACAACTCCGGACACTTTAGGGAGCGTTTTCACTTGAATTTGCTTTCAAATATTAGTAATTCATGTTTATACAGCTCAAAATTTCTGTAGAAAGACTGCAATTAAGGACTACATTGCGAAAGTTTACAATGGAGGCCGAACTTCTCTGGCGTCTTTTGTGTGAATCACTTAAAATCCTTACGGTTCCATTACTTACTTTTAAGAAAACTCTCTAATTTTGGTAAAACTCTTAAAATACGCAATTTGAGTTTCCAGAAACGATTAAAAACTTGTAAGAAACCCTTGAAATAAAAGTAAATGGATTCGTACTACATTTCCTGCCGTTTTTTTACTGACAGACATTACCAGTGGAAAACTGGTAAATGACCAGAAAACTGATAATATTTACAACTCCGGACACTTTAGGGAGCGTTTTCACTTGAATTTGCTTTCAAATATTAGGAATTCATGTTTATACAGCTCAAAATTTCTGTAGAAAGACTGTAAGTAAGGACTGCACTGCTAATGTTTACAATTGAGGCCAAATGTCTCTGGCGTCTTTTGTGTGAGTTAAAATCCTTATGGTTCCAGTACATACTTGTAACAAAACTCTCTAATTGTGGTAAAACTCTTAAAATACGCCATTAGAGTTTCCAGAAATGATTATAAACTTGTAAGAAACCCTTGAAATAAAAGTAAATGGATTCGTACTACATTTCCTGCCATTTTTTAATCCCAGACATTACCAGTGGAAAGCTGGTAAATGACCAAAAACTGATTATATTTACAACTCCGGAAACTTTAGGGAGCGTTTTCACTTGAATTAGCTTTTAAATGTTAGGAATTCATGTTTATACAGCTCAAAGTTTCTGTAGAAGGTCTGTAAGGAATGACTATACTGCCTATGTTTACAATTGAGGCCGAACTTCTCTGGCGTCTTTTGTGTGAATCAGTTAAAATCCTAACGGTTCCAGTACTTACTTGTAAGAAAACTCTCTAATTGTGGTAAAACTCTTAAAATACGCAATTTGAGTTTCCAGAAATGATTAAAAACTTGTAAGAAACCCTTGAAATAAAAGTAAATGGATTCGTACTACATTTCCTGCCATTTTTTTACTGACAGACATTACCAGTGGAAAACTGGTAAATGACCCAAACCTGATAATATTTACAACTCCGGACACTTTAGGGAGCGCTTTCACTTGAATTCGCTTTCAAATGTTAGGAATTCATATATATACAGCTCAAAATTTCTGTAGGAAGACTGTAAGTAAGGACTTCACTGTTAATGTTTACAATTGATGCCGAACTTCTCTGGCGTCTTTTGTGTGAATCAGTTAAAATCCTAACCGTTCCAGGACTTACTTGTAACAAAACTCTCTAATTGTGGTAAAACTCTTAAAATACGCAATTAGAGTTTCCAGAAATGATTATAAACTTGTAAGAAACCCTTGAAATAAAAGTAAATGGATTCGTACTACATTTCCTGCCGTTTTTTAATCCCAGATTTTACCAGTGGAAAGCTGGTAAATGAACAAAAACTGATAATATTTACAACTCCGGACACTTTAGGGAGCGTTTTCACTTGAATTTGCTTTCAAATGTTAGGAATTCATGTTTATACAGCTCAAAGTTTCTGTAGAAGGTCTGTAAGGAATGACTATACTGCCTATGCTTACAATTGAGGCCGAACTTCTCTGGCATCTTTTGTGTGAATCAGTTAAAATCCTTACGGTTCCAGGACTTACTTGTAAGAAAACTCTCTAATTGTGGTAAAACTCTTAAAATACGCAATTTGAGTTTCCAGAAATGATTAAAAACTTGTAAGAAACCCTTGAAATAAAAGTAAATGGATTCCTACTACATTTCCTGCCATTTTTTAATCCCAGACATTACCAGTGGAAAGCTGGTAAATGACCAAAAACTGATAATATTTACAACTCCGGACACTTTAGGGAGCGTTTTCACTTGAATTTGCTTTCAAATGTTAGGAATTCATATTTATACAGCTCAAAATTTCTGTAGAAAGACTGTAAGTATGGACTTCACTGTTAATGTTTACAATTGAGGCCGAACTTCTCTGGCGTCTTTTGTGTGAATCAGTTAAAATCCTTATGATTCCAGTACTTACTTGTTACAAAACTCTCTAATTGTGGTAAAACTCTTAAAATACGCAAATAGAGTTTCCAGAAATGATTAAAAACTTGTAAGAAACCCTTGAAATAAAAGTAAATGTATTCGTACTACATTTCCTGCCGTTTTTTACTGACAGACATTACCAGCGGAAAGCTGGGAAATGACCAGAAAACTGATAATATTTACAACTCCGGACACTTTAGGGAGCGTTTTCACTTGAATTTGCTTTCAAATGTTAGGAATTCATGGTTATACAGCTCAAAATTTCTGTAGAAAGACTGTAAGTAAGGACTTCACTGCGAAAGTTTACAACGGAGGCCGAACTTCTCTGGCGTCTTTTGTGTGAATCACTTAAAATCCTTACGGTTCCATTACTTACTTGTAAGAAAACTCTCTAATTGTGGTAAAACTCTTAAAATACGCCATTAGAGTTTCCAGAAATGATTAAAAACTTGTAAGAAACCCTTGAAATAAAAGTAAATGGATTCGTACTACATTTCCTGCCATTTTTTAATCCCAGACATTACCAGTGGAAAGCTGGTAAATGACCAGAAAACTGATAATATTTACAACTCCGGAACCTTTATGGAGCGTTTTCACTTGAATTTGCTTTCAAATGTTAGGAATTCATGTTTATACAGCTCAAAGTTTCTGTAGAAGGTCTGTAAGGAATGACTATACTGCCTAGGTTTACAATTGAGGCCGAACTTCTCTGGCGTCTTTTGTGTGATTCAGTTAAAATCCTAACAATTCCAGTACTTACTTGTAACAAAACTCTCTAATTGTGGTAAAACTCTTTAAATACGCAGTTAGAGTTTCCAGAAATGATTATAAACTTGTAAGAAACCCTTGAAATAAAAGTAAATGGATTTCTACTACATTTCCTGCCTTTTTTTAATCCCAGATTTTACCAGTGGAAAGCTGGTAAATGACCAAAAACTGATAATATTTACAACTCCGGACACTTTAGGGAGCGTTTTCACTTGAATTTGCTTTCAAATATTAGTAATTCATGTTTATACAGCTCAAAATTTCTGTAGAAAGACTGCAATTAAGGACTACATTGCGAAAGTTTACAATGGAGGCCGAACTTCTCTGGCGTCTTTTGTGTGAATCACTTAAAATCCTTACGGTTCCATTACTTACTTTTAAGAAAACTCTCTAATTTTGGTAAAACTCTTAAAATACGCAATTTGAGTTTCCAGAAACGATTAAAAACTTGTAAGAAACCCTTGAAATAAAAGTAAATGGATTCGTACTACATTTCCTGCCGTTTTTTTACTGACAGACATTACCAGTGGAAAGCTGGTAAATGACCAGAAAACTGATAATATTTACAACTCCGGACACTTTAGGGAGCGTTTTCACTTGAATTTGCTTTCAAATATTAGGAATTCATGTTTATACAGCTCAAAATTTCTGTAGAAAGACTGTAAGTAAGGACTGCACTGCTAATGTTTACAATTGAGGCCAAATGTCTCTGGCGTCTTTTGTGTGAGTTAAAATCCTTATGGTTCCAGTACATACTTGTAACAAAACTCTCTAATTGTGGTAAAACTCTTAAAATACGCCATTAGAGTTTCCAGAAATGATTATAAACTTGTAAGAAACCCTTGAAATAAAAGTAAATGGATTCGTACTACATTTCCTGCCATTTTTTAATCCCAGACATTACCAGTGGAAAGCTGGTAAATGACCAAAAACTGATTATATTTACAACTCCGGAAACTTTAGGGAGCGTTTTCACTTGAATTAGCTTTTAAATGTTAGGAATTCATGTTTATACAGCTCAAAGTTTCTGTAGAAGGTCTGTAAGGAATGACTATACTGCCTATGTTTACAATTGAGGCCGAACTTCTCTGGCGTCTTTTGTGTGAATCAGTTAAAATCCTAACGGTTCCAGTACTTACTTGTAAGAAAACTCTCTAATTGTGGTAAAACTCTTAAAATACGCAATTTGAGTTTCCAGAAATGATTAAAAACTTGTAAGAAACCCTTGAAATAAAAGTAAATGGATTCGTACTACATTTCCTGCCATTTTTTTACTGACAGACATTACCAGTGGAAAACTGGTAAATGACCCAAACCTGATAATATTTACAACTCCGGACACTTTAGGGAGCGTTTTCACTTGAATTTGCTTTCAAATGTTAGGAATTCATATATATACAGCTCAAAATTTCTGTAGGAAGACTGTAAGTAAGGACTTCACTGTTAATGTTTACAATTGATGCCGAACTTCTCTGGCGTCTTTTGTGTGAATCAGTTAAAATCCTAACCGTTCCAGGACTTACTTGTAACAAAACTCTCTAATTGTGGTAAAACTCTTAAAATACGCAATTAGAGTTTCCAGAAATGATTATAAACTTGTAAGAAACCCTTGAAATAAAAGTAAATGGATTCGTACTACATTTCCTGCCGTTTTTTAATCCCAGATTTTACCAGTGGAAAGCTGGTAAATGAACAAAAACTGATAATATTTACAACTCCGGACACTTTAGGGAGCGTTTTCACTTGAATTTTCTTTCAAATGTTAGGAATTCATGTTTATACAGCTCAAAGTTTCTGTAGAAGGTCTGTAAGGAATGACTATACTGCCTATGCTTACAATTGAGGCCGAACTTCTCTGGCATCTTTTGTGTGAATCAGTTAAAATCCTTATGGTTCCAGTACTTACTTGTAAGAAAACTCTCTAATTGTGGTAAAACTCTTAAAATACGCAATTTGAGTTTCCAGAAATGATTAAAAACTTGTAAGAAACCCTTGAAATAAAAGTAAATGGATTCCTACTACATTTCCTGCCATTTTTTAATCCCAGACATTACCAGTGGAAAGCTGGTAAATGACCAAAAACTGATAATATTTACAACTCCGGACACTTTAGGGAGCGTTTTCACTTGAATTTGCTTTCAAATGTTAGGAATTCATATTTATACAGCTCAAAATTTCTGTAGAAAGACTGTAAGTAAGGACTTCACTGTTAATGTTTACAATTGAGGCCGAACTTCTCTGGCGTCTTTTGTGTGAATCAGTTAAAATCCTTATGATTCCAGTACTTACTTGTTACAAAACTCTCTAATTGTGGTAAAACTCTTAAAATACGCAAATAGAGTTTCCAGAAATGATTAAAAACTTGTAAGAAACCCTTGAAATAAAAGTAAATGTATTCGTACTACATTTCCTGCCGTTTTTTACTGACAGACATTACCAGCGGAAAGCTGGGAAATGACCAGAAAACTGATAATATTTACAACTCCGGACACTTTAGGGAGCGTTTTCACTTGAATTTGCTTTCAAATGTTAGGAATTCATGGTTATACAGCTCAAAATTTCTGTAGAAAGACTGTAAGTAAGGACTTCACTGCGAAAGTTTACAACGGAGGCCGAACTTCTCTGGCGTCTTTTGTGTGAATCACTTAAAATCCTTACGGTTCCATTACTTACTTGTAAGAAAACTCTCTAATTGTGGTAAAACTCTTAAAATACGCCATTAGAGTTTCCAGAAATGATTAAAAACTTGTAAGAAACCCTTGAAATAAAAGTAAATGGATTCGTACTACATTTCCTGCCATTTTTTAATCCCAGACATTACCAGTGGAAAGCTGGTAAATGACCAGAAAACTGATAATATTTACAACTGCGGAACCTTTATGGAGCGTTTTCACTTGAATTTGCTTTCAAATGTTAGGAATTCATGTTTATACAGCTCAAAGTTTCTGTAGAAGGTCTGTAAGGAATGACTATACTGCCTAGGTTTACAATTGAGGCCGAACTTCTCTGGCGTCTTTTGTGTGATTCAGTTAAAATCCTAACAATTCCAGTACTTACTTGTAACAAAACTCTCTAATTGTGGTAAAACTCTTTAAATACGCAGTTAGAGTTTCCAGAAATGATTATAAACTTGTAAGAAACCCTTGAAATAAAAGTAAATGGATTTCTACTACATTTCCTGCCGTTTTTTAATCCCAGATTTTACCAGTGGAAAGCTGGTAAATGACCAAAAACTGATAATATTTACAACTCCGGACACTTTAGGGAGCGTTTTCACTTGAATTTGCTTTCAAATATTAGTAATTCATGTTTATACAGCTCAAAATTTCTGTAGAAAGACTGCAATTAAGGACTACATTGCGAAAGTTTACAATGGAGGCCGAACTTCTCTGGCGTCTTTTGTGTGAATCACTTAAAATCCTTACGGTTCCATTACTTACTTTTAAGAAAACTCTCTAATTTTGGTAAAACTCTTAAAATACGCAATTTGAGTTTCCAGAAACGATTAAAAACTTGTAGGAAACCCTTGAAATAAAAGTAAATGGATTCGTACTACATTTCCTGCCGTTTTTTTACTGACAGACATTACCAGTGGAAAGCTGGTAAATGACCAGAAAACTGATAATATTTACAACTCCGGACACTTTAGGGAGCGTTTTCACTTGAATTTGCTTTCAAATATTAGGAATTCATGTTTATACAGCTCAAAATTTCTGTAGAAAGACTGTAAGTAAGGACTGCACTGCTAATGTTTACAATTGAGGCCAAATGTCTCTGGCGTCTTTTGTGTGAGTTAAAATCCTTATGGTTCCAGTACATACTTGTAACAAAACTCTCTAATTGTGGTAAAACTCTTAAAATACGCCATTAGAGTTTCCAGAAATGATTATAAACTTCTAAGAAACCCTTGAAATAAAAGTAAATGGATTCGTACTACATTTCCTGCCATTTTTTAATCCCAGACATTACCAGTGGAAAGCTGGTAAATGACCAAAAACTGATTATATTTACAACTCCGGAAACTTTAGGGAGCGTTTTCACTTGAATTAGCTTTTAAATGTTAGGAATTCATGTTTATACAGCTCAAAGTTTCTGTAGAAGGTCTGTAAGGAATGACTATACTGCCTATGTTTACAATTGAGGCCGAACTTCTCTGGCGTCTTTTGTGTGAATCAGTTAAAATCCTAACGGTTCCAGTACTTACTTGTAAGAAAACTCTCTAATTGTGGTAAAACTCTTAAAATACGCAATTTGAGTTTCCAGAAATGATTAAAAACTTGTAAGAAACCCTTGAAATAAAAGTAAATGGATTCGTACTACATTTCCTGCCATTTTTTTACTGACAGACATTACCAGTGGAAAACTGGTAAATGACCCAAACCTGATAATATTTACAACTCCGGACACTTTAGGGAGCGTTTTCACTTGAATTTGCTTTCAAATGTTAGGAATTCATATATATACAGCTCAAAATTTCTGTAGGAAGACTGTAAGTAAGGACTTCACTGTTAATGTTTACAATTGATGCCGAACTTCTCTGGCGTCTTTTGTGTGAATCAGTTAAAATCCTAACCGTTCCAGGACTTACTTGTAACAAAACTCTCTAATTGTGGTAAAACTCTTAAAATACGCAATTAGAGTTTCCAGAAATGATTATAAACTTGTAAGAAACCCTTGAAATAAAAGTAAATGGATTCGTACTACATTTCCTGCCGTTTTTTAATCCCAGATTTTACCAGTGGAAAGCTGGTAAATGAACAAAAACTGATAATATTTACAACTCCGGACACTTTAGGGAGCGTTTTCACTTGAATTTTCTTTCAAATGTTAGGAATTCATGTTTATACAGCTCAAAGTTTCTGTAGAAGGTCTGTAAGGAATGACTATACTGCCTATGCTTACAATTGAGGCCGAACTTCTCTGGCATCTTTTGTGTGAATCAGTTAAAATCCTTACGGTTCCAGGACTTACTTGTAAGAAAACTCTCTAATTGTGGTAAAACTCTTAAAATACGCAATTAGAGTTTCCAGAAATGATTAAAAACTTGTAAGAAACCCTTGAAATAAAAGTAAATGGATTCCTACTACATTTCCTGCCATTTTTTAATCCCAGACATTACCAGTGGAAAGCTGGTAAATGACCAAAAACTGATAATATTTACAACTCCGGACACTTTAGGGAGCGTTTTCACTTGAATTTGCTTTCAAATGTTAGGAATTCATATTTATACAGCTCAAAATTTCTGTAGAAAGACTGTAAGTAAGGACTTCACTGTTAATGTTTACAATTGAGGCCGAACTTCTCTGGCGTCTTTTGTGTGAATCAGTTAAAATCCTTATGATTCCAGTACTTACTTGTTACAAAACTCTCTAATTGTGGTAAAACTCTTAAAATACGCAAATAGAGTTTCCAGAAATGATTAAAAACTTGTAAGAAACCCTTGAAATAAAAGTAAATGTATTCGTACTACATTTCCTGCCGTTTTTTACTGAAAGACATTACCAGCGGAAACCTGGGAAATGACCAGAAAACTGATAATATTTACAACTCCGGACACTTTAGGGAGCGTTTTCACTTGAATTTGCTTTCAAATGTTAGGAATTCATGTTTATACAGCTCAAAGTTTCTGTAGAAGGTCTGTAAGGAATGACTATACTGCCTAGGTTTACAATTGAGGCCGAACTTCTCTGGCGTCTTTTGTGTGAATCAGTTAAAATCCTAACAATTCCAGTACTTACTTGTAACAAAACTCTCTAATTGTGGTAAAACTCTTTAAATACGCAATTAGAGTTTCCAGAAATGATTATAAACTTGTAAGAAACCCTTGAAATAAAAGTAAATGGATTTGTACTACATTTCCTGCCGTTTTTTAATCCCAGATTTTACCAGTGGAAAGCTGGTAAATGACCAAAAACTGATAATATTTACAACTCCGGACACTTTAGGGAGCGTTTTCACTTGAATTTGCTTTCAAATGTTAGGAATTCATGTTTATACAGCTCAAAGTTTCTGTAGAAGGTCTGTAAGGAATGACTATACTGCCTATGTTTACAATTGAGGCCGAACTTCTCTGGCGTCTTTTGTGTGAATCAGTTAAAATCCTTACGGTTCCAGGACTTACTTGTAAGAAAACTCTCTAATTGTGGTAAAACTATTAAAATACGCAATTTCAGTTTCCAGAAATGATTAAAAACTTGTAAGAAACCCTTGAAATAAAAGTAAATGGATTCGTACTACATTTCCTGCCATTCTTTAATCCCAGATTTTACCAGTGGAAAGCTGGTAAATGACCAAAAACTGATAATATTTACAACTCCGGACACTTTAGGGAGCGTTTTCACTTGAATTTGCTTTCAAATATTAGTAATTCATGTTTATACAGCTCAAAATTTCTGTAGAAAGACTGCAATTAAGGACTACATTGCGAAAGTTTACAATGGAGGCCGAACTTCTCTGGCGTCTTTTGTGTGAATCACTTAAAATCCTTACGGTTCCATTACTTACTTTTAAGAAAACTCTCTAATTTTGGTAAAACTCTTAAAATACGCAATTTGAGTTTCCAGAAACGATTAAAAACTTGTAAGAAACCCTTGAAATAAAAGTAAATGGATTCGTACTACATTTCCTGCCGTTTTTTTACTGACAGACATTACCAGTGGAAAGCTGGTAAATGACCAGAAAACTGATAATATTTACAACTCCGGACACTTTAGGGAGCGTTTTCACTTGAATTTGCTTTCAAATATTAGGAATTCATGTTTATACAGCTCAAAATTTCTGTAGAAAGACTGTAAGTAAGGACTGCACTGCTAATGTTTACAATTGAGGCCAAATGTCTCTGGCGTCTTTTGTGTGAGTTAAAATCCTTATGGTTCCAGTACATACTTGTAACAAAACTCTCTAATTGTGGTAAAACTCTTAAAATACGCCATTAGAGTTTCCAGAAATGATTATAAACTTGTAAGAAACCCTTGAAATAAAAGTAAATGGATTCGTACTACATTTCCTGCCATTTTTTAATCCCAGACATTACCAGTGGAAAGCTGGTAAATGACCAAAAACTGATTATATTTACAACTCCGGAAACTTTAGGGAGCGTTTTCACTTGAATTAGCTTTTAAATGTTAGGAATTCATGTTTATACAGCTCAAAGTTTCTGTAGAAGGTCTGTAAGGAATGACTATACTGCCTATGTTTACAATTGAGGCCGAACTTCTCTGGCGTCTTTTGTGTGAATCAGTTAAAATCCTAACGGTTCCAGTACTTACTTGTAAGAAAACTCTCTAATTGTGGTAAAACTCTTAAAATACGCAATTTGAGTTTCCAGAAATGATTAAAAACTTGTAAGAAACCCTTGAAATAAAAGTAAATGGATTCGTACTACATTTCCTGCCATTTTTTTACTGACAGACATTACCAGTGGAAAACTGGTAAATGACCCAAACCTGATAATATTTACAACTCCGGACACTTTAGGGAGCGTTTTCACTTGAATTTGCTTTCAAATGTTAGGAATTCATATATATACAGCTCAAAATTTCTGTAGGAAGACTGTAAGTAAGGACTTCACTGTTAATGTTTACAATTGATGCCGAACTTCTCTGGCGTCTTTTGTGTGAATCAGTTAAAATCCTAACCGTTCCAGGACTTACTTGTAACAAAACTCTCTAATTGTGGTAAAACTCTTAAAATACGCAATTAGAGTTTCCAGAAATGATTATAAACTTGTAAGAAACCCTTGAAATAAAAGTAAATGGATTCGTACTACATTTCCTGCCGTTTTTTAATCCCAGATTTTACCAGTGGAAAGCTGGTAAATGAACAAAAACTGATAATATTTACAACTCCGGACACTTTAGGGAGCGTTTTCACTTGAATTTTCTTTCAAATGTTAGGAATTCATGTTTATACAGCTCAAAGTTTCTGTAGAAGGTCTGTAAGGAATGACTATACTGCCTATGCTTACAATTGAGGCCGAACTTCTCTGGCATCTTTTGTGTGAATCAGTTAAAATCCTTACGGTTCCAGTACTTACTTGTAAGAAAACTCTCTAATTGTGGTAAAACTCTTAAAATACGCAATTTGAGTTTCCAGAAATGATTAAAAACTTGTAAGAAACCCTTGAAATAAAAGTAAATGGATTCCTACTACATTTCCTGCCATTTTTTAATCCCAGACATTACCAGTGGAAAGCTGGTAAATGACCAAAAACTGATAATATTTACAACTCCGGACACTTTAGGGAGCGTTTTCACTTGAATTTGCTTTCAAATGTTAGGAATTCATATTTATACAGCTCAAAATTTCTGTAGAAAGACTGTAAGTAAGGACTTCACTGTTAATGTTTACAATTGAGGCCGAACTTCTCTGGCGTCTTTTGTGTGAATCAGTTAAAATCCTTATGATTCCAGTACTTACTTGTTACAAAACTCTCTAATTGTGGTAAAACTCTTAAAATACGCAAATAGAGTTTCCAGAAATGATTAAAAACTTGTAAGAAACCCTTGAAATAAAAGTAAATGTATTCGTACTACATTTCCTGCCGTTTTTTACTGACAGACATTACCAGCGGAAAGCTGGGAAATGACCAGAAAACTGATAATATTTACAACTCCGGACACTTTAGGGAGCGTTTTCACTTGAATTTGCTTTCAAATGTTAGGAATTCATGGTTATACAGCTCAAAATTTCTGTAGAAAGACTGTAAGTAAGGACTTCACTGCGAAAGTTTACAACGGAGGCCGAACTTCTCTGGCGTCTTTTGTGTGAATCACTTAAAATCCTTACGGTTCCATTACTTACTTGTAAGAAAACTCTCTAATTGTGGTAAAACTCTTAAAATACGCCATTAGAGTTTCCAGAAATGATTAAAAACTTGTAAGAAACCCTTGAAATAAAAGTAAATGGATTCGTACTACATTTCCTGCCATTTTTTAATCCCAGACATTACCAGTGGAAAGCTGGTAAATGACCAGAAAACTGATAATATTTACAACTGCGGAACCTTTATGGAGCGTTTTCACTTGAATTTGCTTTCAAATGTTAGGAATTCATGTTTATACAGCTCAAAGTTTCTGTAGAAGGTCTGTAAGGAATGACTATACTGCCTAGGTTTACAATTGAGGCCGAACTTCTCTGGCGTCTTTTGTGTGATTCAGTTAAAATCCTAACAATTCCAGTACTTACTTGTAACAAAACTCTCTAATTGTGGTAAAACTCTTTAAATACGCAGTTAGAGTTTCCAGAAATGATTATAAACTTGTAAGAAACCCTTGAAATAAAAGTAAATGGATTTCTACTACATTTCCTGCCGTTTTTTAATCCCAGATTTTACCAGTGGAAAGCTGGTAAATGACCAAAAACTGATAATATTTACAACTCCGGACACTTTAGGGAGCGTTTTCACTTGAATTTGCTTTCAAATGTTAGGAATTCATGTTTATACAGCTCAAAGTTTCTGTAGAAGGTCTGTAAGGAATGACTATACTGCCTATGTTTACAATTGAGGCCGAACTTCTCTGGCGTCTTTTGTGTGAATCAGTTAAAATCCTTACGGTTCCAGGACTTACTTCTAAGAAAACTCTCTAATTGTGGTAAAACTATTAAAATACGCAATTTCAGTTTCCAGAAATGATTAAAAACTTGTAAGAAACCCTTGAAATAAAAGTAAATGGATTCGTACTACATTTCCTGCCATTCTTTAATCCCAGACATTACCAGTGGAAAGCTGGTAAATGACCAAAAACTGATAATATTTACAACTCCGGACACTTTAGGGAGCGTTTTCACTTGAATTTGCTTTCAAATATTAGTAATTCATGTTTATACAGCTCAAAATTTCTGTAGAAAGACTGCAATTAAGGACTACATTGCGAAAGTTTACAATGGAGGCCGAACTTCTCTGGCGTCTTTTGTGTGAATCACTTAAAATCCTTACGGTTCCATTACTTACTTTTAAGAAAACTCTCTAATTTTGGTAAAACTCTTAAAATACGCAATTTGAGCTTCCAGAAACGATTAAAAACTTGTAAGAAACCCTTGAAATAAAAGTAAATGGATTCGTACTACATTTCCTGCCGTTTTTTTACTGACAGACATTACCAGTGGAAAGCTGGTAAATGACCAGAAAACTGATAATATTTACAACTCCGGACACTTTAGGGAGCGTTTTCACTTGAATTTGCTTTCAAATATTAGGAATTCATGTTTATACAGCTCAAAATTTCTGTAGAAAGACTGTAAGTAAGGACTGCACTGCTAATGTTTACAATTGAGGCCAAATGTCTCTGGCGTCTTTTGTGTGAGTTAAAATCCTTATGGTTCCAGTACATACTTGTAACAAAACTCTCTAATTGTGGTAAAACTCTTAAAATACGCCATTAGAGTTTCCAGAAATGATTATAAACTTCTAAGAAACCCTTGAAATAAAAGTAAATGGATTCGTACTACATTTCCTGCCATTTTTTAATCCCAGACATTACCAGTGGAAAGCTGGTAAATGACCAAAAACTGATTATATTTACAACTCCGGAAACTTTAGGGAGCGTTTTCACTTGAATTAGCTTTTAAATGTTAGGAATTCATGTTTATACAGCTCAAAGTTTCTGTAGAAGGTCTGTAAGGAATGACTATACTGCCTATGTTTACAATTGAGGCCGAACTTCTCTGGCGTCTTTTGTGTGAATCAGTTAAAATCCTAACGGTTCCAGTACTTACTTGTAAGAAAACTCTCTAATTGTGGTAAAACTCTTAAAATACGCAATTTGAGTTTCCAGAAATGATTAAAAACTTGTAAGAAACCCTTGAAATAAAAGTAAATGGATTCGTACTACATTTCCTGCCATTTTTTTACTGACAGACATTACCAGTGGAAAACTGGTAAATGACCCAAACCTGATAATATTTACAACTCCGGACACTTTAGGGAGCGTTTTCACTTGAATTTGCTTTCAAATGTTAGGAATTCATATATATACAGCTCAAAATTTCTGTAGGAAGACTGTAAGTAAGGACTTCACTGTTAATGTTTACAATTGATGCCGAACTTCTCTGGCGTCTTTTGTGTGAATCAGTTAAAATCCTAACCGTTCCAGGACTTACTTGTAACAAAACTCTCTAATTGTGGTAAAACTCTTAAAATACGCAATTAGAGTTTCCAGAAATGATTATAAACTTGTAAGAAACCCTTGAAATAAAAGTAAATGGATTCGTACTACATTTCCTGCCGTTTTTTAATCCCAGATTTTACCAGTGGAAAGCTGGTAAATGAACAAAAACTGATAATATTTACAACTCCGGACACTTTAGGGAGCGTTTTCACTTGAATTTGCTTTCAAATGTTAGGAATTCATGTTTATACAGCTCAAAGTTTCTGTAGAAGGTCTGTAAGGAATGACTATACTGCCTATGCTTACAATTGAGGCCGAACTTCTCTGGCATCTTTTGTGTGAATCAGTTAAAATCCTTACGGTTCCAGGACTTACTTGTAAGAAAACTCTCTAATTGTGGTAAAACTCTTAAAATACGCAATTAGAGTTTCCAGAAATGATTAAAAACTTGTAAGAAACCCTTGAAATAAAAGTAAATGGATTCCTACTACATTTCCTGCCATTTTTTAATCCCAGACATTACCAGTGGAAAGCTGGTAAATGACCAAAAACTGATAATATTTACAACTCCGGACACTTTAGGGAGCGTTTTCACTTGAATTTGCTTTCAAATGTTAGGAATTCATATTTATACAGCTCAAAATTTCTGTAGAAAGACTGTAAGTAAGGACTTCACTGTTAATGTTTACAATTGAGGCCGAACTTCTCTGGCGTCTTTTGTGTGAATCAGTTAAAATCCTTATGATTCCAGTACTTACTTGTTACAAAACTCTCTAATTGTGGTAAAACTCTTAAAATACGCAAATAGAGTTTCCAGAAATGATTAAAAACTTGTAAGAAACCCTTGAAATAAAAGTAAATGTATTCGTACTACATTTCCTGCCGTTTTTTACTGAAAGACATTACCAGCGGAAAGCTGGGAAATGACCAGAAAACTGATAATATTTACAACTCCGGACACTTTAGGGAGCGTTTTCACTTGAATTTGCTTTCAAATGTTAGGAATTCATGTTTATACAGCTCAAAGTTTCTGTAGAAGGTCTGTAAGGAATGACTATACTGCCTAGGTTTACAATTGAGGCCGAACTTCTCTGGCGTCTTTTGTGTGAATCAGTTAAAATCCTAACAATTCCAGTACTTACTTGTAACAAAACTCTCTAATTGTGGTAAAACTCTTTAAATACGCAATTAGAGTTTCCAGAAATGATTATAAACTTGTAAGAAACCCTTGAAATAAAAGTAAATGGATTTGTACTACATTTCCTGCCGTTTTTTAATCCCAGATTTTACCAGTGGAAAGCTGGTAAATGACCAAAAACTGATAATATTTACAACTCCGGACACTTTAGGGAGCGTTTTCACTTGAATTTGCTTTCAAATGTTAGGATTCATGTTTATACAGCTCAAAGTTTCTGTAGAAGGTCTGTAAGGAATGACTATACTGCCTATGTTTACAATTGAGGCCGAACTTCTCTGGCGTCTTTTGTGTGAATCAGTTAAAATCCTTACGGTTCCAGGACTTACTTGTAAGAAAACTCTCTAATTGTGGTAAAACTATTAAAATACGCAATTTCAGTTTCCAGAAATGATTAAAAACTTGTAAGAAACCCTTGAAATAAAAGTAAATGGATTCGTACTACATTTCCTGCCATTCTTTAATCCCAGACATTACCAGTGGAAAGCTGGTAAATGACCAAAAACTGATAATATTTACAACTCTGGACACTTTAGAGAGCGTTTGCACTTGAATTTGCTTTCAAATATTAGTAATTCATGTTTATACAGCTCAAAATTTCTGTAGAAAGACTGCAATTAAGGACTACATTGCGAAAGTTTACAATGGAGGCCGAACTTCTCTGGCGTCTTTTGTGTGAATCACTTAAAATCCTTACGGTTCCATTACTTACTTTTAAGAAAACTCTCTAATTTTGGTAAAACTCTTAAAATACGCAATTTGAGTTTCCAGAAACGATTAAAAAGTTGTAAGAAACCCTTGAAATAAAAGTAAATTGATTCGTACTACATTTCCTGCCGTTTTTTACTGACAGACATTACCAGTGGAAAGCTGGTAAATGACCAGAAAACTGATAATATTTACAACTCCGGACACTTTAGGGAGCGTTTTCACTTGAATTTGCTTTCAAATATTAGGAATTCAGGTTTATACAGCTCAAAATTTCTGTAGGAAGACTGTAATTAAGGACTTCACTGCTAATGTTTACAATTGAGGCCAAATGTCTCTGGCGTCTTTTGTGTGAGTTAAAATCCTTATGGTTCCAGTACATACTTGTAAGAAAACTCTCTAATTGTGGTAAAACTCTTAAAATACGCAATTAGAGTTTCCAGAAATGATTAAAAACTTGTAAGAAACCCTTGAAATAAAAGTAAATGGATTCGTACTACATTTCCTGCCGTTTTTTACTGACAGACATTACCAGTGGAAAGCTGGTAAATGACCAGAAAACTGATAATATTTACAACTCCGGACACTTTAGGGAGCGTTTTCACTTGAATTTGCTTTCAAATATTAGGAATTCATGCTTATACAGCTCAAAATTTCTGTAGAAAGACTGTAAGTAAGGACTTCACTGTTAATGTTTACAATTGAGGCCGAACTTCTCTGGCGTCTTTTGTGTGAATCATTTAAAATCCTAACCGTTCCAGTACTTACTTGTAACAAAACTCTCTAATTGTGGTAAAACTTTTAAAATACGCAATTAGAGTTTCCAGAAATGATTAAAAACTTGTAAGAAACCCTTGAAATAAAAGTAAATGGATTCGTACTACATTTCCTGCCGTTTTTTAATCACAGACATTACCAGTGGAAAGCTGGTAAATGACCAGAAAACTGATAATATTTACAACTCCGGACACTTTAGGGAGCGTTTTCACTTGAATTTGCTTTCAAATATTAGGAATTCATGTTTATACACCTCAAAATTTTTGTAGAAAGACTGTAAGTAAGGACTGCACTGCTAATGTTTACAATTGAGGCCAAATGTCTCTGGCGTCTTTTGTGTGAGTTAAAATCCTTATGGTTCCAGTACATACTTGTAACAAAACTCTCTAATTGTGGTAAAACTCTTAAAATACGCCATTAGAATTTCCAGAAATGATTATAAACTTGTAAGAAACCCTTGAAATAAAAGTAAATGGATTCGTACTACATTTCCTGCCATTTTTTTACTGACAGACATTACCAGTGGAAAACTGGTAAATGACCCAAACCTGATAATATTTACAACTCCGGACACTTTAGGGAGCGTTTTCACTTAAATTTGCTTTCAAATGTTAGGAATTCATATATATACAGCTCAAAATTTCTGTAGAAACACTGTAAGTAAGGACTTCACTATTAATGTTTACAATTGATGCCGAACTTCTCTGGCGTCTTTTGTGTGAATCAGTTAAAATCCTAACCGTTCCAGGACTTACTTGTAACAAAACTCTCTAATTGTGGTAAAACTCTTAAAATACGCAATTAGAGTTTCCAGAAATGATTAAAAACTTGTAAGAAACCCTTGAAATAAAAGCAAATGGATTCGTACTACATTTTCTGCCGTTTTTTAATCACAGACATTACCAGTGGAAAGCTGGTAAATGACCAGAAAACTGATAATATTTACCACTCCGGACACTTTATGGAGCGTTTTCACTTGAATTTGCTTTCAAATATTAGGAATTCATGTTTATACAGCTCAAAATTTCTGTAGAAAGACTGTAAGTAAGGACTTCACTGCTAATGTTTACAATGGAGGCCGAACTTCTCTGGCGTCTTTTGTGTGAATCACTTAAAATCCTTACGGTTCCATTACTTACTTGTAAGAAAACCCTCCAATTGTGGTAAAACTCTTAAAATACGCAATTAGAGTTTCCAGAAATGATTAAAAACTTGTAAGAAACCCTTGAAATAAAAGCAAATGGATTCGTAATACATTTCCTGCCGTTTTTTAATCCCAGACATTACCAGTGGAAAGCTGGTAAATGACCAGAAAACTGATAATATTTACAACTCCGGACACTTTAGGGAGCATTTTCACTTGAATTTGCTTTCAAATGTTAGGAATTCATGTTTATACAGCTCAAAGTTTCTGTAGAAGGTCTGTAAGGAATGACTATACTGCCTATGTTTACAATTGAGGCCGAACTTCTCTGGCGTCTTTTGTGTGAATCAGTTAAAATTCTTATGGTTCCAGTACTTACTTGTAAGAAAACTCTCTAATTGTGGTAAAACTCTTAAAATACGCAATTTGAGTTTCCAGAAATGATTAAAAACTTGTAAGAAACCCTTGAAATAAAAGTAAATGGATTCGTACTACATTTCCTGCCGTTTTTTACTGACAGACATTACCAGTGGAAAGCTGGTAAATGACCAGAAAACTGATAATATTTACAACTCCGGAAACTTTAGGGAGCGTTTTCACTTGAATTTGCTTTCAAATGTTAGGAATTCATGTTTATACAGCTCAAAATTTCTGTAGAAAGACTGTAAGTAAGGACTTCACTGTTAATGTTTACAATTGAGGCCGAACTTCTCTGGCGTCTTTTGTGTGAATCAGTTAAAATCCTAACGGTTCCAGTACTTACTTGTAACAAAACTCTCTAATTGTGGTAAAACTCTTAAAATACACAATTAGAGTTTCCAGAAATGATTAAAAACTTGTAAGAAACCCTTGAAATAAAAGTAAATGTATTCGTACTACATTTCCTGCCGTTTTTTACTGACAGACATTACCAGCGGAAAGCTGGGAAATGACCAGAAAACTGATAATATTTACAACTCCGGACACTTTAGGGAGCGTTTTCACTTGAATTTGCTTTCAAATATTAGGAATTCATGGTTATACAGCTCAAAATTTCTGTAGAAAGACTGTAAGTAAGGACTTCACTGCGAAAGTTTACAACGGAGGCCGAACTTCTCTGGCGTCTTTTTTGTGAATCACTTAAAATCCTTACGGTTCCATTACTTACTTGTAAGAAAACTCTCTAATTTTGGTAAAACTCTTAAAATACGCAATTAGAGTTTCCAGAAACGATTAAAAACTTGTAAGAAACCCTTGAAATAAAAGTAAATGGATTCGTACTACATTTCCTGCCGTTTTTTAATCACAGACATTACCAGTGGAAAGCTGGTAAATGACCAGAAAACTCATACTATTTACAACTCCGGACACTTTAGGGAGCGTTTTCACTTGAATTTGCTTTCAAATATTAGGAATTCATGTTTATACAGCTCAAAATTTCTGTAGAAAGACTGTAAGTAAGGACTGCACTGCTAATGTTTACAATTGAGGCCAAATGTCTCTGGCGTCTTTTGTGTGAGTTAAAATCCTTATGGTTCCAGTACATACTTGTAACAAAACTCTCTAATTGTGGTAAAACTCTTAAAATACGCCATTAGAATTTCCAGAAATGATTATAAACTTGTAAGAAACCCTTGAAATAAAAGTAAATGGATTCGTACTACATTTCCTGCCATTTTTTAATCCCAGACATTACCAGTGGAAAGCTGGTAAATGCCCAGAAAACTGATAATATTTACAACTCCGGGCACTTTAGGGAGCGTTTTCACTTGAATTTGCTTTCAAATGTTAGGAATTCATGTTTATACAGCTCAAAGTTTCTGTAGAAGGTCTGTAAGGAATGACTATACTGCCTATGTTTACAATTGAGGCCGAACTTCTCTGGCGTCTTTTGTGTGAATCAGTTAAAATCCTAACGGTTCCAGTACTTACTTGTAATAAAACTCGCTAATTGTGGTAAAACTCTTAAAATACGCAATTTGAGTTTCCAGAAATGATTAAAAACTTGTAAGAAACCCTTGAAATAAAAGTAAATGGATTCGTACTACATTTCCTGCCATTTTTTTACTGACAGACATTACCAGTGGAAAGCTGGTAAATGACCAGAAAACTGATAATATTTACAACTCCGGACACTTTAGGGAGCGTTTTCACTTGAATTTGCTTTCAAATGTTAGGAATTCATGTTTATACAGCTCAAAATTTCTGTAGAAAGACTGTAAGTAAGGACTTCACTGTTAATGTTTACAATTGAGGCCGAACTTCTCTGGCGTCTTTTGTGTGAATCAGTTAAAATCCTAACCGTTCCAGTACTTACTTGTAACAAAACTCTCTAATTGTGGTAAAACTCTTAAAATACGCAGTTAGAGTTTCCAGAAATGATTAAAAACTTGTAAGAAACCCTTGAAATAAAAGCAAATGGATTCGTAATACATTTCCTGCCGTTTTTTAATCCCAGACATTACCAGTGGAAAGCTGGTAAATGACCAGAAAACTGATAATATTTACAACTCCGGACACTTTAGGGAGCGTTTTCACTTGAATTTGCTTTCAAATGTTAGGAATTCATGGTTATACAGCTCAAAATTTCTGTAGAAAGACTGTAAGTAAGGACTTCACTGTTAATGTTTACAATTGAGGCCGAACTTCTCTGGCGTCTTTTGTGTGAATCAGTTAAAATCCTAACCGTTCCAGTACTTACTTGTAACAAAACTCTCTAATTGTGGTAAAACTCTTAAAATACGCAATTAGAGTTTCCAGAAATGATTAAAAACTTGTAAGAAACCCTTGAAATAAAAGTAAATGGATTCGTACTACATTTCCTGCCGTTTTTTAATCCCAGACATTACCAGTGGAAAGCTGGTAAATGACCAGAAAACTGATAATATTTACAACTCCGGACACTTTAGGGAGCGTTTTCACTTGAATTTGCTTTCAAATATTAGGAATTCATGTTTATACACCTCAAAATTTTTGTAGAAAGACTGTAAGTAAGGACTGCACTGCTAATGTTTACAATTGAGGCCAAATGTCTCTGGCGTCTTTTGTGTGAGTTAAAATCCTTATGGTTCCAGTACATACTTGTAACAAAACTCTCTAATTGTGGTAAAACTCTTAAAATACGCCATTAGAATTTCCAGAAATGATTATAAACTTGTAAGAAACCCTTGAAATAAAAGTAAATGGATTCGTACTACATTTCCTGCCATTTTTTTACTGACAGACATTACCAGTGGAAAACTGGTAAATGACCCAAACCTGATAATATTTACAACTCCGGACACTTTAGGGAGCGTTTTCACTTGAATTTGCTTTCAAATGTTAGGAATTCATATATATACAGCTCAAAATTTCTGTAGAAACACTGTAAGTAAGGACTTCACTATTAATGTTTACAATTGATGCCGAACTTCTCTGGCGTCTTTTGTGTGAATCAGTTAAAATC
Source organism: Myotis daubentonii (assembly GCF_963259705.1). Classification (NCBI taxonomy): domain Eukaryota; kingdom Metazoa; phylum Chordata; class Mammalia; order Chiroptera; family Vespertilionidae; genus Myotis; species Myotis daubentonii. The sequence goes on along the minus strand of NC_081843.1, from coordinate 733,269 downwards.
CTAACCGTTCCAGGACTTACTTGTAACAAAACTCTCTAATTGTGGTAAAACTCTTAAAATACGCAATTAGAGTTTCCAGAAATGATTAAAAACTTGTAAGAAACCCTTGAAATAAAAGCAAATGGATTCGTACTACATTTTCTGCCATTTTTTAATCACAGACATTACCAGTGGAAAGCTGGTAAATGACCAGAAAACTGATAATATTTACCACTCCGGACACTTTATGGAGCGTTTTCACTTGAATTTGCTTTCAAATATTAGGAATTCATGTTTATACAGCTCAAAATTTCTGTAGAAAGACTGTAAGTAAGGACTTCACTGCTAATGTTTACAATGGAGGCCGAACTTCTCTGGCGTCTTTTGTGTGAATCACTTAAAATCCTTACGGTTCCATTACTTACTTGTAAGAAAACCCTCCAATTGTGGTAAAACTCTTAAAATACGCAATTAGAGTTTCCAGAAATGATTAAAAACTTGTAAGAAACCCTTGAAATAAAAGCAAATGGATTCGTAATACATTTCCTGCCGTTTTTTAATCCCAGACATTACCAGTGGAAAGCTGGTAAATGACCAGAAAACTGATAATATTTACAACTCCGGACACTTTAGGGAGCATTTTCACTTGAATTTGCTTTCAAATGTTAGGAATTCATGTTTATACAGCTCAAAGTTTCTGTAGAAGGTCTGTAAGGAATGACTATACTGCCTATGTTTACAATTGAGGCCGAACTTCTCTGGCGTCTTTTGTGTGAATCAGTTAAAATCCTTATGGTTCCAGTACTTACTTGTAAGAAAACTCTCTAATTGTGGTAAAACTCTTAAAATACGCAATTTGAGTTTCCAGAAATGATTAAAAACTTGTAAGAAACCCTTGAAATAAAAGTAAATGGATTCGTACTACATTTCCTGCCGTTTTTTACTGACAGACATTACCAGTGGAAAGCTGGTAAATGACCAGAAAACTGATAATATTTACAACTCCGGAAACTTTAGGGAGCGTTTTCACTTGAATTTGCTTTCAAATGTTAGGAATTTATGTTTATACAGCTCAAAATTTCTGTAGAAAGACTGTAAGTAAGGACTTCACTGTTAATGTTTACAATTGAGGCCGAACTTCTCTGGCGTCTTTTGTGTGAATCAGTTAAAATCCTAACGGTTCCAGTACTTACTTGTAACAAAACTCTCTAATTGTGGTAAAACTCTTAAAATACACAATTAGAGTTTCCAGAAATGATTAAAAACTTGTAAGAAACCCTTGAAATAAAAGTAAATGTATTCGTACTACATTTCCTGCCGTTTTTTACTGACAGACATTACCAGCGGAAAGCTGGGAAATGACCAGAAAACTGATAATATTTACAACTCCGGACACTTTAGGGAGCGTTTTCACTTGAATTTGCTTTCAAATATTAGGAATTCATGGTTATACAGCTCAAAATTTCTGTAGAAAGACTGTAAGTAAGGACTTCACTGCGAAAGTTTACAACGGAGGCCGAACTTCTCTGGCGTCTTTTTTGTGAATCACTTAAAATCCTTACGGTTCCATTACTTACTTGTAAGAAAACTCTCTAATTTTGGTAAAACTCTTAAAATACGCAATTAGAGTTTCCAGAAACGATTAAAAACTTGTAAGAAACCCTTGAAATAAAAGTAAATGGATTCGTACTACATTTCCTGCCGTTTTTTAATCACAGACATTACCAGTGGAAAGCTGGTAAATGACCAGAAAACTGATACTATTTACAACTCCGGACACTTTAGGGAGCGTTTTCACTTGAATTTGCTTTCAAATATTAGGAATTCATGTTTATACAGCTCAAAATTTCTGTAGAAAGACTGTAAGTAAGGACTGCACTGCTAATGTTTACAATTGAGGCCAAATGTCTCTGGCGTCTTTTGTGTGAGTTAAAATCCTTATGGTTCCAGTACATACTTGTAACAAAACTCTATAATTGTGGTAAAACTCTTAAAATACGCCATTAGAATTTCCAGAAATGATTATAAACTTGTAAGAAACCCTTGAAATAAAAGTAAATGGATTCGTACTACATTTCCTGCCATTTTTTAATCCCAGACATTACCAGTGGAAAGCTGGTAAATGCCCAGAAAACTGATAATATTTACAACTCCGGGCACTTTAGGGAGCGTTTTCACTTGAATTTGCTTTCAAATGTTAGGAATTCATGTTTATACAGCTCAAAGTTTCTGTAGAAGGTCTGTAAGGAATGACTATACTGCCTATGTTTACAATTGAGGCCGAACTTCTCTGGCGTCTTTTGTGTGAATCAGTTAAAATCCTAACGGTTCCAGTACTTACTTGTAAGAAAACTCTCTAATTGTGGTAAAACTCTTAAAATACGCAATTTGAGTTTCCAGAAATGATTAAAAACTTGTAAGAAACCCTTGAAATAAAAGTAAATGGATTCGTACTACATTTCCTGCCATTTTTTTACTGACAGACATTACCAGTGGAAAGCTGGTAAATGACCAGAAAACTGATAATATTTACAACTCCGGACACTTTAGGGAGCGTTTTCACTTGAATTTGCTTTCAAATGTTAGGAATTCATGTTTATACAGCTCAAAATTTCTGTAGAAAGACTGTAAGTAAGGACTTCACTGTTAATGTTTACAATTGAGGCCGAACTTCTCTGGCGTCTTTTGTGTGAATCAGTTAAAATCCTAACCGTTCCAGTACTTACTTGTAACAAAACTCTCTAATTGTGGTAAAACTCTTAAAATACGCAGTTAGAGATTCCAGAAATGATTAAAAACTTGTAAGAAACCCTTGAAATAAAAGCAAATGGATTCGTAATACATTTCCTGCCGTTTTTTAATCCCAGACATTACCAGTGGAAAGCTGGTAAATGACCAGAAAACTGATAATATTTACAACTCCGGACACTTTAGGGAGCGTTTTCACTTGAATTTGCTTTCAAATGTTAGGAATTCATGGTTATACAGCTCAAAATTTCTGTAGAAAGACTGTAAGTAAGGACTTCACTGTTAATGTTTACAATTGAGGCCGAACTTCTCTGGCGTCTTTTGTGTGAATCAGTTAAAATCCTAACCGTTCCAGTACTTACTTGTAACAAAACTCTCTAATTGTGGTAAAACTCTTAAAATACGCAATTAGAGTTTCCAGAAATGATTAAAAACTTGTAAGAAACCCTTGAAATAAAAGTAAATGGATTCGTACTACATTTCCTGCCGTTTTTTAATCCCAGACATTACCAGTGGAAAGCTGGTAAATGACCAGAAAACTGATAATATTTACAACTCCGGACACTTTAGGGAGCGTTTTCACTTGAATTTGCTTTCAAATATTAGGAATTCATGTTTATACACCTCAAAATTTTTGTAGAAAGACTGTAAGTAAGGACTGCACTGCTAATGTTTACAATTGAGGCCAAATGTCTCTGGCGTCTTTTGTGTGAGTTAAAATCCTTATGGTTCCAGTACATACTTGTAACAAAACTCTCTAATTGTGGTAAAACTCTTAAAATACGCCATTAGAATTTCCAGAAATGATTATAAACTTGTAAGAAACCCTTGAAATAAAAGTAAATGGATTCGTACTACATTTCCTGCCATTTTTTTACTGACAGACATTACCAGTGGAAAACTGGTAAATGACCCAAACCTGATAATATTTACAACTCCGGACACTTTAGGGAGCGTTTTCACTTGAATTTGCTTTCAAATGTTAGGAATTCATATATATACAGCTCAAAATTTCTGTAGAAACACTGTAAGTAAGGACTTCACTATTAATGTTTACAATTGATGCCGAACTTCTCTGGCGTCTTTTGTGTGAATCAGTTAAAATCCTAACCGTTCCAGGACTTACTTGTAACAAAACTCTCTAATTGTGGTAAAACTCTTAAAATACGCAATTAGAGTTTCCAGAAATGATTAAAAACTTGTAAGAAACCCTTGAAATAAAAGCAAATGGATTCGTACTACATTTTCTGCCGTTTTTTAATCCCAGACATTACCAGTGGAAAGCTGGTAAATGACCAGAAAACTGATAATATTTACAACTCCGGACACTTTAGGGAGCGTTTTCACTTGAATTTGCTTTCAAATGTTAGGAATTTATGTTTATACAGCTCAAAATTTCTGTAGAAAGACTGTAAGTAAGGACTTCACTGTTAATGTTTACAATTGAGGCCGAACTTCTCTGGCGTCTTTTGTGTGAATCAGTTAAAATCCTAACGGTTCCAGTACTTACTTGTAACAAAACTCTCTAATTGTGGTAAAACTCTTAAAATACACAATTAGAGTTTCCAGAAATGATTAAAAACTTGTAAGAAACCCTTGAAATAAAAGTAAATGTATTCGTACTACATTTCCTGCCGTTTTTTACTGACAGACATTACCAGCGGAAAGCTGGGAAATGACCAGAAAACTGATAATATTTACAACTCCGGACACTTTAGGGAGCGTTTTCACTTGAATTTGCTTTCAAATATTAGGAATTCATGGTTATACAGCTCAAAATTTCTGTAGAAAGACTGTAAGTAAGGACTTCACTGCGAAAGTTTACAACGGAGGCCGAACTTCTCTGGCGTCTTTTTTGTGAATCACTTAAAATCCTTACGGTTCCATTACTTACTTGTAAGAAAACTCTCTAATTTTGGTAAAACTCTTAAAATACGCAATTAGAGTTTCCAGAAACGATTAAAAACTTGTAAGAAACCCTTGAAATAAAAGTAAATGGATTCGTACTACATTTCCTGCCGTTTTTTAATCACAGACATTACCAGTGGAAAGCTGGTAAATGACCAGAAAACTGATACTATTTACAACTCCGGACACTTTAGGGAGCGTTTTCACTTGAATTTGCTTTCAAATATTAGGAATTCATGTTTATACAGCTCAAAATTTCTGTAGAAAGACTGTAAGTAAGGACTGCACTGCTAATGTTTACAATTGAGGCCAAATTTCTCTGGCGTCTTTTGTGTGAGTTAAAATCCTTATGGTTCCAGTACATACTTGTAACAAAACTCTATAATTTGGTAAAACTCTTAAAATACGCCATTAGAATTTCCAGAAATGATTATAAACTTGTAAGAAACCCTTGAAATAAAAGTAAATGGATTCGTACTACATTTCCTGCCATTTTTTAATCCCAGACATTACCAGTGGAAAGCTGGTAAATGCCCAGAAAACTGATAATATTTACAACTCCGGGCACTTTAGGGAGCGTTTTCACTTGAATTTGCTTTCAAATGTTAGGAATTCATGTTTATACAGCTCAAAGTTTCTGTAGAAGGTCTGTAAGGAATGACTATACTGCCTATGTTTACAATTGAGGCCGAACTTCTCTGGCGTCTTTTGTGTGAATCAGTTAAAATCCTAACGGTTCCAGTACTTACTTGTAAGAAAACTCTCTAATTGTGGTAAAACTCTTAAAATACGCAATTTGAGTTTCCAGAAATGATTAAAAACTTGTAAGAAACCCTTGAAATAAAAGCAAATGGATTCGTAATACATTTCCTGCCGTTTTTTAATCCCAGACATTACCAGTGGAAAGCTGGTAAATGACCAGAAAACTGATAATATTTACAACTCCGGACACTTTAGGGAGCGTTTTCACTTGAATTTGCTTTCAAATGTTAGGAATTCATGTTTATACAGCTCAAAGTTTCTGTAGAAGGTCTGTAAGGAATGACTATACTGCCTATGTTTACAATTGAGGCCGAACTTCTCTGGCGTCTTTTGTGTGAATCAGTTAAAATCCTTATGGTTCCAGTACTTACTTGTAAGAAAACTCTCTAATTGTGGTAAAACTCTTAAAATACGCAATTTGAGTTTCCAGAAATGATTAAAAACTTGTAAGAAACCCTTGAAATAAAAGTAAATGGATTCGTACTACATTTCCTGCCGTTTTTTACTGACAGACATTACCAGTGGAAAGCTGGTAAATGACCAGAAAACTGATAATATTTACAACTCCGGAAACTTTAGGGAGCGTTTTCACTTGAATTTGCTTTCAAATGTTAGGAATTCATGTTTATACAGCTCAAAATTTCTGTAGAAAGACTGTAAGTAAGGACTTCACTGTTAATGTTTACAATTGAGGCCGAACTTCTCTGGCGTCTTTTGTGTGAATCAGTTAAAATCCTAACGGTTCCAGTACTTACTTGTAACAAAACTCTCTAATTGTGGTAAAACTCTTAAAATACACAATTAGAGTTTCCAGAAATGATTAAAAACTTGTAAGAAACCCTTGAAATAAAAGTAAATGGATTCGTACTACATTTCCTGCCGTTTTTTACTGACAGACATTACCAGCGGAAAGCTGGGAAATGACCAGAAAACTGATAATATTTACAACTCCGGACACTTTAGGGAGCGTTTTCACTTGAATTTGCTTTCAAATATTAGGAATTCATGGTTATACAGCTCAAAATTTCTGTAGAAAGACTGTAAGTAAGGACTTCACTGCGAAAGTTTACAACGGAGGCCGAACTTCTCTGGCGTCTTTTTTGTGAATCACTTAAAATCCTTACGGTTCCATTACTTACTTGTAAGAAAACTCTCTAATTTTGGTAAAACTCTTAAAATACGCAATTAGAGTTTCCAGAAACGATTAAAAACTTGTAAGAAACCCTTGAAATAAAAGTAAATGGATTCGTACTACATTTCCTGCCGTTTTTTAATCACAGACATTACCAGTGGAAAGCTGGTAAATGACCAGAAAACTGATACTATTTACAACTCCGGACACTTTAGGGAGCGTTTTCACTTGAATTTGCTTTCAAATATTAGGAATTCATGTTTATACAGCTCAAAATTTCTGTAGAAAGACTGTAAGTAAGGACTGCACTGCTAATGTTTACAATTGAGGCCAAATGTCTCTGGCGTCTTTTGTGTGAGTTAAAATCCTTATGGTTCCAGTACATACTTGTAACAAAACTCTCTAATTGTGGTAAAACTCTTAAAATACGCCATTAGAATTTCCAGAAATGATTATAAACTGGTAAGAAACCCTTGAAATAAAAGTAAATGGATTCGTACTACATTTCCTGCCATTTTTTAATCCCAGACATTACCAGTGGAAAGCTGGTAAATGCCCAGAAAACTGATAATATTTACAACTCCGGGCACTTTAGGGAGCGTTTTCACTTGAATTTGCTTTCAAATGTTAGGAATTCATGTTTATACAGCTCAAAGTTTCTGTAGAAGGTCTGTAAGGAATGACTATACTGCCTATGTTTACAATTGAGGCCGAACTTCTCTGGCGTCTTTTGTGTGAATCAGTTAAAATCCTAACGGTTCCAGTACTTACTTGTAAGAAAACTCTCTAATTGTGGTAAAACTCTTAAAATACGCAATTTGAGTTTCCAGAAATGATTAAAAACTTGTAAGAAACCCTTGAAATAAAAGTAAATGGATTCGTACTACATTTCCTGCCATTTTTTTACTGACAGACATTACCAGTGGAAAGCTGGTAAATGACCAGAAAACTGATAATATTTACAACTCCGGACACTTTAGGGAGCGTTTTCACTTGAATTTGCTTTCAAATGTTAGGAATTCATGTTTATACAGCTCAAAATTTCTGTAGAAAGACTGTAAGTAAGGACTTCACTGTTAATGTTTACAATTGAGGCCGAACTTCTCTGGCGTCTTTTGTGTGAATCAGTTAAAATCCTAACCGTTCCAGTACTTACTTGTAACAAAACTCTCTAATTGTGGTAAAACTCTTAAAATACGCAGTTAGAGTTTCCAGAAATGATTAAAAACTTGTAAGAAACCCTTGAAATAAAAGCAAATGGATTCGTAATACATTTCCTGCCGTTTTTTAATCCCAGACATTACCAGTGGAAAGCTGGTAAATGACCAGAAAACTGATAATATTTACAACTCCGGACACTTTAGGGAGCGTTTTCACTTGAATTTGCTTTCAAATGTTAGGAATTCATGTTTATACAGCTCAAAGTTTCTGTAGAAGGTCTGTAAGGAATGACTATACTGCCTATGTTTACAATTGAGGCCGAACTTCTCTGGCGTCTTTTGTGTGAATCAGTTAAAATCCTTATGGTTCCAGTACTTACTTGTAAGAAAACTCTCTAATTGTGGTAAAACTCTTAAAATACGCAATTTGAGTTTCCAGAAATGATTAAAAACTTGTAAGAAACCCTTGAAATAAAAGTAAATGGATTCGTACTACATTTCCTGCCGTTTTTTACTGACAGACATTACCAGTGGAAAGCTGGTAAATGACCAGAAAACTGATAATATTTACAACTCCGGAAACTTTAGGGAGCGTTTTCACTTGAATTTGCTTTCAAATGTTAGGAATTCATGTTTATACAGCTCAAAATTTCTGTAGAAAGACTGTAAGTAAGGACTGCACTGCTAATGTTTACAATTGAGGCCAAATGTCTCTGGCGTCTTTTGTGTGAATCAGTTAAAATCCTAACGGTTCCAGTACTTACTTGTAACAAAACTCTCTAATTGTGGTAAAACTCTTAAAATACGCAATTAGAGTTTCCAGAAATGATTCAAAACTTGTAAGAAACCCTTGAAATAAAAGCAAATGGATTCGTACTACATTTTCTGCCGTTTTTTAATCACAGACATTACCAGTGGAAAGCTGGTAAATGACCAGAAAACTGATAATATTTACCACTCCGGACACTTTATGCAGCGTTTTCACTTGAATTTGCTTTCAAATATTAGGAATTCATGTTTATACAGCTCAAAATTTCTGTAGAAAGACTGTAAGTAAGGACTTCACTGCTAATGTTTACAATGGAGGCCGAACTTCTCTGGCGTCTTTTGTGTGAATCACTTAAAATCCTTACGGTTCCATTACTTACTTGTAAGAAAACCCTCCAATTGTGGTAAAACTCTTAAAATACGCAATTAGAGTTTCCAGAAATGATTAAAAACTTGTAAGAAACCCTTGAAATAAAAGCAAATGGATTCGTAATACATTTCCTGCCGTTTTTTAATCCCAGACATTACCAGTGGAAAGCTGGTAAATGACCAGAAAACTGATAATATTTACAACTCCGGACACTTTAGGGAGCATTTTCACTTGAATTTGCTTTCAAATGTTAGGAATTCATGTTTATACAGCTCAAAGTTTCTGTAGAAGGTCTGTAAGGAATGACTATACTGCCTATGTTTACAATTGAGGCCGAACTTCTCTGGCGTCTTTTGTGTGAATCAGTTAAAATCCTTATGGTTCCAGTACTTACTTGTAAGAAAACTCTCTAATTGTGGTAAAACTCTTAAAATACGCAATTTGAGTTTCCAGAAATGATTAAAAACTTGTAAGAAACCCTTGAAATAAAAGTAAATGGATTCGTACTACATTTCCTGCCGTTTTTTACTGACAGACATTACCAGTGGAAAGCTGGTAAATGACCAGAAAACTGATAATATTTACAACTCCGGAAACTTTAGGGAGCGTTTTCACTTGAATTTGCTTTCAAATGTTAGGAATTTATGTTTATACAGCTCAAAATTTCTGTAGAAAGACTGTAAGTAAGGACTTCACTGTTAATGTTTACAATTGAGGCCGAACTTCTCTGGCGTCTTTTGTGTGAATCAGTTAAAATCCTAACGGTTCCAGTACTTACTTGTAACAAAACTCTCTAATTGTGGTAAAACTCTTAAAATACACAATTAGAGTTTCCAGAAATGATTAAAAACTTGTAAGAAACCCTTGAAATAAAAGTAAATGTATTCGTACTACATTTCCTGCCGTTTTTTACTGACAGACATTACCAGCGGAAAGCTGGGAAATGACCAGAAAACTGATAATATTTACAACTCCGGACACTTTAGGGAGCGTTTTCACTTGAATTTGCTTTCAAATATTAGGAATTCATGGTTATACAGCTCAAAATTTCTGTAGAAAGACTGTAAGTAAGGACTTCACTGCGAAAGTTTACAACGGAGGCCGAACTTCTCTGGCGTCTTTTTTGTGAATCACTTAAAATCCTTACGGTTCCATTACTTACTTGTAAGAAAACTCTCTAATTTTGGTAAAACTCTTAAAATACGCAATTAGAGTTTCCAGAAACGATTAAAAACTTGTAAGAAACCCTTGAAATAAAAGTAAATGGATTCGTACTACATTTCCTGCCGTTTTTTAATCACAGACATTACCAGTGGAAAGCTGGTAAATGACCAGAAAACTGATACTATTTACAACTCCGGACACTTTAGGGAGCGTTTTCACTTGAATTTGCTTTCAAATATTAGGAATTCATGTTTATACAGCTCAAAATTTCTGTAGAAAGACTGTAAGTAAGGACTGCACTGCTAATGTTTACAATTGAGGCCAAATGTCTCTGGCGTCTTTTGTGTGAGTTAAAATCCTTATGGTTCCAGTACATACTTGTAACAAAACTCTATAATTGTGGTAAAACTCTTAAAATACGCCATTAGAATTTCCAGAAATGATTATAAACTTGTAAGAAACCCTTGAAATAAAAGTAAATGGATTCGTACTACATTTCCTGCCATTTTTTAATCCCAGACATTACCAGTGGAAAGCTGGAAAATGCCCAGAAAACTGATAATATTTACAACTCCGGGCACTTTAGGGAGCGTTTTCACTTGAATTTGCTTTCAAATGTTAGGAATTCATGTTTATACAGCTCAAAGTTTCTGTAGAAGGTCTGTAAGGAATGACTATACTGCCTATGTTTACAATTGAGGCCGAACTTCTCTGGCGTCTTTTGTGTGAATCACTTAAAATCCTAACGGTTCCAGTACTTACTTGTAAGAAAACTCTCTAATTGTGGTAAAACTCTTAAAATACGCAATTTGAGTTTCCAGAAATGATTAAAAACTTGTAAGAAACCCTTGAAATAAAAGTAAATGGATTCGTACTACATTTCCTGCCATTTTTTTACTGACAGACATTACCAGTGGAAAGCTGGTAAATGACCAGAAAACTGATAATATTTACAACTCCGGACACTTTAGGGAGCGTTTTCACTTGAATTTGCTTTCAAATGTTAGGAATTCATGTTTATACAGCTCAAAATTTCTGTAGAAAGACTGTAAGTAAGGACTTCACTGTTAATGTTTACAATTGAGGCCGAACTTCTCTGGCGTCTTTTGTGTGAATCAGTTAAAATCCTAACCGTTCCAGTACTTACTTGTAACAAAACTCTCTAATTGTGGTAAAACTCTTAAAATACGCAGTTAGAGTTTCCAGAAATGATTAAAAACTTGTAAGAAACCCTTGAAATAAAAGCAAATGGATTCGTAATACATTTCCTGCCGTTTTTTAATCCCAGACATTACCAGTGGAAAGCTGGTAAATGACCAGAAAACTGATAATATTTACAACTCCGGACACTTTAGGGAGCGTTTTCACTTGAATTTGCTTTCAAATGTTAGGAATTCATGTTTATACAGCTCAAAGTTTCTGTAGAAGGTCTGTAAGGAATGACTATACTGCCTATGTTTACAATTGAGGCCGAACTTCTCTGGCGTCTTTTGTGTGAATCAGTTAAAATCCTTATGGTTCCAGTACTTACTTGTAAGAAAACTCTCTAATTGTGGTAAAACTCTTAAAATACGCAATTTGAGTTTCCAGAAATGATTAAAAACTTGTAAGAAACCCTTGAAATAAAAGTAAATGGATTCGTACTACATTTCCTGCCGTTTTTTACTGACAGACATTACCAGTGGAAAGCTGGTAAATGACCAGAAAACTGATAATATTTACAACTCCGGAAACTTTAGGGAGCGTTTTCACTTGAATTTGCTTTCAAATGTTAGGAATTCATGTTTATACAGCTCAAAATTTCTGTAGAAAGACTGTAAGTAAGGACTTCACTGTTAATGTTTACAATTGAGGCCGAACTTCTCTGGCGTCTTTTGTGTGAATCAGTTAAAATCCTAACGGTTCCAGTACTTACTTGTAACAAAACTCTCTAATTGTGGTAAAACTCTTAAAATACACAATTAGAGTTTCCAGAAATGATTAAAAACTTGTAAGAAACCCTTGAAATAAAAGTAAATGGATTCGTACTACATTTCCTGCCGTTTTTTACTGACAGACATTACCAGCGGAAAGCTGGGAAATGACCAGAAAACTGATAATATTTACAACTCCGGACACTTTAGGGAGCGTTTTCACTTGAATTTGCTTTCAAATATTAGGAATTCAGGTTTATACAGCTCAAAATTTCTGTAGGAAGACTGTAATTAAGGACTTCACTGCTAATGTTTACAATTGAGGCCAAATGTCTCTGGCGTCTTTTGTGTGAGTTAAAATCCTTATGGTTCCAGTACATACTTGTAAGAAAACTCTCTAATTGTGGTAAAACTCTTAAAATACGCAATTAGAGTTTCCAGAAATGATTAAAAACTTGTAAGAAACCCTTGAAATAAAAGTAAATGGATTCGTACTACATTTCCTGCCGTTTTTTACTGACAGACATTACCAGTGGAAAGCTGGTAAATGACCAGAAAACTGATAATATTTACAACTCCGGACACTTTAGGGAGCGTTTTCACTTGAATTTGCTTTCAAATGTTAGGAATTCATGGTTATACAGCTCAAAATTTCTGTAGAAAGACTGTAAGTAAGGACTTCACTGTTAATGTTTACAATTGAGGCCGAACTTCTCTGGCGTCTTTTGTGTGAATCAGTTAAAATCCTAACCGTTCCAGTACTTACTTGTAACAAAACTCTCTAATTGTGGTAAAACTCTTAAAATACGCAATTAGAGTTTCCAGAAATGATTAAAAACTTGTAAGAAACCCTTGAAATAAAAGTAAATGGATTCGTACTACATTTCCTGCCGTTTTTTAATCCCAGACATTACCAGTGGAAAGCTGGTAAATGACCAGAAAACTGATAATATTTACAACTCCGGACACTTTAGGGAGCGTTTTCACTTGAATTTGCTTTCAAATATTAGGAATTCATGTTTATACACCTCAAAATTTTTGTAGAAAGACTGTAAGTAAGGACTGCACTGCTAATGTTTACAATTGAGGCCAAATGTCTCTGGCGTCTTTTGTGTGAGTTAAAATCCTTATGGTTCCAGTACATACTTGTAACAAAACTCTCTAATTGTGGTAAAACTCTTAAAATACGCCATTAGAATTTCCAGAAATGATTATAAACTTGTAAGAAACCCTTGAAATAAAAGTAAATGGATTCGTACTACATTTCCTGCCATTTTTTTACTGACAGACATTACCAGTGGAAAACTGGTAAATGACCCAAACCTGATAATATTTACAACTCCGGACACTTTAGGGAGCGTTTTCACTTGAATTTGCTTTCAAATGTTAGGAATTCATATATATACAGCTCAAAATTTCTGTAGAAACACTGTAAGTAAGGACTTCACTATTAATGTTTACAATTGATGCCGAACTTCTCTGGCGTCTTTTGTGTGAATCAGTTAAAATCCTAACCGTTCCAGGACTTACTTGTAACAAAACTCTCTAATTGTGGTAAAACTCTTAAAATACGCAATTAGAGTTTCCAGAAATGATTAAAAACTTGTAAGAAACCCTTGAAATAAAAGCAAATGGATTCGTACTACATTTTCTGCCGTTTTTTAATCACAGACATTACCAGTGGAAAGCTGGTAAATGACCAGAAAACTGATAATATTTACCACTCCGGACACTTTATGGAGCGTTTTCACTTGAATTTGCTTTCAAATATTAGGAATTCATGTTTATACAGCTCAAAATTTCTGTAGAAAGACTGTAAGTAAGGACTTCACTGCTAATGTTTACAATGGAGGCCGAACTTCTCTGGCGTCTTTTGTGTGAATCACTTAAAATCCTTACGGTTCCATTACTTACTTGTAAGAAAACCCTCCAATTGTGGTAAAACTCTTAAAATACGCAATTAGAGTTTCCAGAAATGATTAAAAACTTGTAAGAAACCCTTGAAATAAAAGCAAATGGATTCGTAATACATTTCCTGCCGTTTTTTAATCCCAGACATTACCAGTGGAAAGCTGGTAAATGACCAGAAAACTGATAATATTTACAACTCCGGACACTTTAGGGAGCATTTTCACTTGAATTTGCTTTCAAATGTTAGGAATTCATGTTTATACAGCTCAAAGTTTCTGTAGAAGGTCTGTAAGGAATGACTATACTGCCTATGTTTACAATTGAGGCCGAACTTCTCTGGCGTCTTTTGTGTGAATCAGTTAAAATCCTTATGGTTCCAGTACTTACTTGTAAGAAAACTCTCTAATTGTGGTAAAACTCTTAAAATACGCAATTTGAGTTTCCAGAAATGATTAAAAACTTGTAAGAAACCCTTGAAATAAAAGTAAATGGATTCGTACTACATTTCCTGCCGTTTTTTACTGACAGACATTACCAGTGGAAAGCTGGTAAATGACCAGAAAACTGATAATATTTACAACTCCGGAAACTTTAGGGAGCGTTTTCACTTGAATTTGCTTTCAAATGTTAGGAATTTATGTTTATACAGCTCAAAATTTCTGTAGAAAGACTGTAAGTAAGGACTTCACTGTTAATGTTTACAATTGAGGCCGAACTTCTCTGGCGTCTTTTGTGTGAATCAGTTAAAATCCTAACGGTTCCAGTACTTACTTGTAACAAAACTCTCTAATTGTGGTAAAACTCTTAAAATACACAATTAGAGTTTCCAGAAATGATTAAAAACTTGTAAGAAACCCTTGAAATAAAAGTAAATGTATTCGTACTACATTTCCTGCCGTTTTTTACTGACAGACATTACCAGCGGAAAGCTGGGAAATGACCAGAAAACTGATAATATTTACAACTCCGGACACTTTAGGGAGCGTTTTCACTTGAATTTGCTTTCAAATATTAGGAATTCATGGTTATACAGCTCAAAATTTCTGTAGAAAGACTGTAAGTAAGGACTTCACTGCGAAAGTTTACAACGGAGGCCGAACTTCTCTGGCGTCTTTTTTGTGAATCACTTAAAATCCTTACGGTTCCATTACTTACTTGTAAGAAAACTCTCTAATTTTGGTAAAACTCTTAAAATACGCAATTAGAGTTTCCAGAAACGATTAAAAACTTGTAAGAAACCCTTGAAATAAAAGTAAATGGATTCGTACTACATTTCCTGCCGTTTTTTAATCACAGACATTACCAGTGGAAAGCTGGTAAATGACCAGAAAACTGATACTATTTAAAACTCCGGACACTTTAGGGAGCGTTTTCACTTGAATTTGCTTTCAAATATTAGGAATTCATGTTTATACAGCTCAAAATTTCTGTAGAAAGACTGTAAGTAAGGACTGCACTGCTAATGTTTACAATTGAGGCCAAATGTCTCTGGCGTCTTTTGTGTGAATCAGTTAAAATCCTTATGGTTCCAGTACTTACTTGTAAGAAAACTCTCTAATTGTGGTAAAACTCTTAAAATACGCAATTTGAGTTTCCAGAAATGATTAAAAACTTGTAAGAAACCCTTGAAATAAAAGTAAATGGATTCGTACTACATTTCCTGCCGTTTTTTACTGACAGACATTACCAGTGGAAAGCTGGTAAATGACCAGAAAACTGATAATATTTACAACTCCGGAAACTTTAGGGAGCGTTTTCACTTGAATTTGCTTTCAAATGTTAGGAATTTATGTTTATACAGCTCAAAATTTCTGTAGAAAGACTGTAAGTAAGGACTTCACTGTTAATGTTTACAATTGAGGCCGAACTTCTCTGGCGTCTTTTGTGTGAATCAGTTAAAATCCTAACGGTTCCAGTACTTACTTGTAACAAAACTCTCTAATTGTGGTAAAACTCTTAAAATACACAATTAGAGTTTCCAGAAATGATTAAAAACTTGTAAGAAACCCTTGAAATAAAAGTAAATGTATTCGTACTACATTTCCTGCCGTTTTTTACTGACAGACATTACCAGCGGAAAGCTGGGAAATGACCAGAAAACTGATAATATTTACAACTCCGGACACTTTAGGGAGCGTTTTCACTTGAATTTGCTTTCAAATATTAGGAATTCATGGTTATACAGCTCAAAATTTCTGTAGAAAGACTGTAAGTAAGGACTTCACTGCGAAAGTTTACAACGGAGGCCGAACTTCTCTGGCGTCTTTTTTGTGAATCACTTAAAATCCTTACGGTTCCATTACTTACTTGTAAGAAAACTCTCTAATTTTGGTAAAACTCTTAAAATACGCAATTAGAGTTTCCAGAAACGATTAAAAACTTGTAAGAAACCCTTGAAATAAAAGTAAATGGATTCGTACTACATTTCCTGCCGTTTTTTAATCACAGACATTACCAGTGGAAAGCTGGTAAATGACCAGAAAACTGATACTATTTACAACTCCGGACACTTTAGGGAGCGTTTTCACTTGAATTTGCTTTCAAATATTAGGAATTCATGTTTATACAGCTCAAAATTTCTGTAGAAAGACTGTAAGTAAGGACTGCACTGCTAATGTTTACAATTGAGGCCAAATGTCTCTGGCGTCTTTTGTGTGAGTTAAAATCCTTATGGTTCCAGTACATACTTGTAACAAAACTCTATAATTGTGGTAAAACTCTTAAAATACGCCATTAGAATTTCCAGAAATGATTATAAACTTGTAAGAAACCCTTGAAATAAAAGTAAATGGATTCGTACTACATTTCCTGCCATTTTTTAATCCCAGACATTACCAGTGGAAAGCTGGTAAATGCCCAGAAAACTGATAATATTTACAACTCCGGGCACTTTAGGGAGCGTTTTCACTTGAATTTGCTTTCAAATGTTAGGAATTCATGTTTATACAGCTCAAAGTTTCTGTAGAAGGTCTGTAAGGAATGACTATACTGCCTATGTTTACAATTGAGGCCGAACTTCTCTGGCGTCTTTTGTGTGAATCAGTTAAAATCCTAACGGTTCCAGTACTTACTTGTAAGAAAACTCTCTAATTGTGGTAAAACTCTTAAAATACGCAATTTGAGTTTCCAGAAATGATTAAAAACTTGTAAGAAACCCTTGAAATAAAAGTAAATGGATTCGTACTACATTTCCTGCCATTTTTTTACTGACAGACATTACCAGTGGAAAGCTGGTAAATGACCAGAAAACTGATAATATTTACAACTCCGGACACTTTAGGGAGCGTTTTCACTTGAATTTGCTTTCAAATGTTAGGAATTCATGTTTATACAGCTCAAAATTTCTGTAGAAAGACTGTAAGTAAGGACTTCACTGTTAATGTTTACAATTGAGGCCGAACTTCTCTGGCGTCTTTTGTGTGAATCAGTTAAAATCCTAACCGTTCCAGTACTTACTTGTAACAAAACTCTCTAATTGTGGTAAAACTCTTAAAATACGCAGTTAGAGATTCCAGAAATGATTAAAAACTTGTAAGAAACCCTTGAAATAAAAGCAAATGGATTCGTAATACATTTCCTGCCGTTTTTTAATCCCAGACATTACCAGTGGAAAGCTGGTAAATGACCAGAAAACTGATAATATTTACAACTCCGGACACTTTAGGGAGCGTTTTCACTTGAATTTGCTTTCAAATGTTAGGAATTCATGGTTATACAGCTCAAAATTTCTGTAGAAAGACTGTAAGTAAGGACTTCACTGTTAATGTTTACAATTGAGGCCGAACTTCTCTGGCGTCTTTTGTGTGAATCAGTTAAAATCCTAACCGTTCCAGTACTTACTTGTAACAAAACTCTCTAATTGTGGTAAAACTCTTAAAATACGCAATTAGAGTTTCCAGAAATGATTAAAAACTTGTAAGAAACCCTTGAAATAAAAGTAAATGGATTCGTACTACATTTCCTGCCGTTTTTTAATCCCAGACATTACCAGTGGAAAGCTGGTAAATGACCAGAAAACTGATAATATTTACAACTCCGGACACTTTAGGGAGCGTTTTCACTTGAATTTGCTTTCAAATATTAGGAATTCATGTTTATACACCTCAAAATTTTTGTAGAAAGACTGTAAGTAAGGACTGCACTGCTAATGTTTACAATTGAGGCCAAATGTCTCTGGCGTCTTTTGTGTGAGTTAAAATCCTTATGGTTCCAGTACATACTTGTAACAAAACTCTCTAATTGTGGTAAAACTCTTAAAATACGCCATTAGAATTTCCAGAAATGATTATAAACTTGTAAGAAACCCTTGAAATAAAAGTAAATGGATTCGTACTACATTTCCTGCCATTTTTTTACTGACAGACATTACCAGTGGAAAACTGGTAAATGACCCAAACCTGATAATATTTACAACTCCGGACACTTTAGGGAGCGTTTTCACTTGAATTTGCTTTCAAATGTTAGGAATTCATATATATACAGCTCAAAATTTCTGTAGAAACACTGTAAGTAAGGACTTCACTATTAATGTTTACAATTGATGCCGAACTTCTCTGGCGTCTTTTGTGTGAATCAGTTAAAATCCTAACCGTTCCAGGACTTACTTGTAACAAAACTCTCTAATTGTGGTAAAACTCTTAAAATACGCAATTAGAGTTTCCAGAAATGATTAAAAACTTGTAAGAAACCCTTGAAATAAAAGCAAATGGATTCGTACTACATTTTCTGCCGTTTTTTAATCCCAGACATTACCAGTGGAAAGCTGGTAAATGACCAGAAAACTGATAATATTTACAACTCCGGACACTTTAGGGAGCGTTTTCACTTGAATTTGCTTTCAAATGTTAGGAATTTATGTTTATACAGCTCAAAATTTCTGTAGAAAGACTGTAAGTAAGGACTTCACTGTTAATGTTTACAATTGAGGCCGAACTTCTCTGGCGTCTTTTGTGTGAATCAGTTAAAATCCTAACGGTTCCAGTACTTACTTGTAACAAAACTCTCTAATTGTGGTAAAACTCTTAAAATACACAATTAGAGTTTCCAGAAATGATTAAAAACTTGTAAGAAACCCTTGAAATAAAAGTAAATGTATTCGTACTACATTTCCTGCCGTTTTTTACTGACAGACATTACCAGCGGAAAGCTGGGAAATGACCAGAAAACTGATAATATTTACAACTCCGGACACTTTAGGGAGCGTTTTCACTTGAATTTGCTTTCAAATATTAGGAATTCATGGTTATACAGCTCAAAATTTCTGTAGAAAGACTGTAAGTAAGGACTTCACTGCGAAAGTTTACAACGGAGGCCGAACTTCTCTGGCGTCTTTTTTGTGAATCACTTAAAATCCTTACGGTTCCATTACTTACTTGTAAGAAAACTCTCTAATTTTGGTAAAACTCTTAAAATACGCAATTAGAGTTTCCAGAAACGATTAAAAACTTGTAAGAAACCCTTGAAATAAAAGTAAATGGATTCGTACTACATTTCCTGCCGTTTTTTAATCACAGACATTACCAGTGGAAAGCTGGTAAATGACCAGAAAACTGATACTATTTACAACTCCGGACACTTTAGGGAGCGTTTTCACTTGAATTTGCTTTCAAATATTAGGAATTCATGTTTATACAGCTCAAAATTTCTGTAGAAAGACTGTAAGTAAGGACTGCACTGCTAATGTTTACAATTGAGGCCAAATGTCTCTGGCGTCTTTTGTGTGAGTTAAAATCCTTATGGTTCCAGTACATACTTGTAACAAAACTCTATAATTTGGTAAAACTCTTAAAATACGCCATTAGAATTTCCAGAAATGATTATAAACTTGTAAGAAACCCTTGAAATAAAAGTAAATGGATTCGTACTACATTTCCTGCCATTTTTTAATCCCAGACATTACCAGTGGAAAGCTGGTAAATGCCCAGAAAACTGATAATATTTACAACTCCGGGCACTTTAGGGAGCGTTTTCACTTGAATTTGCTTTCAAATGTTAGGAATTCATGTTTATACAGCTCAAAGTTTCTGTAGAAGGTCTGTAAGGAATGACTATACTGCCTATGTTTACAATTGAGGCCGAACTTCTCTGGCGTCTTTTGTGTGAATCAGTTAAAATCCTAACGGTTCCAGTACTTACTTGTAAGAAAACTCTCTAATTGTGGTAAAACTCTTAAAATACGCAATTTGAGTTTCCAGAAATGATTAAAAACTTGTAAGAAACCCTTGAAATAAAAGCAAATGGATTCGTAATACATTTCCTGCCGTTTTTTAATCCCAGACATTACCAGTGGAAAGCTGGTAAATGACCAGAAAACTGATAATATTTACAACTCCGGACACTTTAGGGAGCGTTTTCACTTGAATTTGCTTTCAAATGTTAGGAATTCATGTTTATACAGCTCAAAGTTTCTGTAGAAGGTCTGTAAGGAATGACTATACTGCCTATGTTTACAATTGAGGCCGAACTTCTCTGGCGTCTTTTGTGTGAATCAGTTAAAATCCTTATGGTTCCAGTACTTACTTGTAAGAAAACTCTCTAATTGTGGTAAAACTCTTAAAATACGCAATTTGAGTTTCCAGAAATGATTAAAAACTTGTAAGAAACCCTTGAAATAAAAGTAAATGGATTCGTACTACATTTCCTGCCGTTTTTTACTGACAGACATTACCAGCGGAAAGCTGGGAAATGACCAGAAAACTGATAATATTTACAACTCCGGACACTTTAGGGAGCGTTTTCACTTGAATTTGCTTTCAAATATTAGGAATTCATGGTTATACAGCTCAAAATTTCTGTAGAAAGACTGTAAGTAAGGACTTCACTGCGAAAGTTTACAACGGAGGCCGAACTTCTCTGGCGTCTTTTTTGTGAATCACTTAAAATCCTTACGGTTCCATTACTTACTTGTAAGAAAACTCTCTAATTTTGGTAAAACTCTTAAAATACGCAATTAGAGTTTCCAGAAACGATTAAAAACTTGTAAGAAACCCTTGAAATAAAAGTAAATGGATTCGTACTACATTTCCTGCCGTTTTTTAATCACAGACATTACCAGTGGAAAGCTGGTAAATGACCAGAAAACTGATACTATTTACAACTCCGGACACTTTAGGGAGCGTTTTCACTTGAATTTGCTTTCAAATATTAGGAATTCATGTTTATACAGCTCAAAATTTCTGTAGAAAGACTGTAAGTAAGGACTGCACTGCTAATGTTTACAATTGAGGCCTAATGTCTCTGGCGTCTTTTGTGTGAGTTAAAATCCTTATGGTTCCAGTACATACTTGTAACAAAACTCTCTAATTGTGGTAAAACTCTTAAAATACGCCATTAGAATTTCCAGAAATGATTATAAACTGGTAAGAAACCCTTGAAATAAAAGTAAATGGATTCGTACTACATTTCCTGCCATTTTTTAATCCCAGACATTACCAGTGGAAAGCTGGTAAATGCCCAGAAAACTGATAATATTTACAACTCCGGGCACTTTAGGGAGCGTTTTCACTTGAATTTGCTTTCAAATGTTAGGAATTCATGTTTATACAGCTCAAAGTTTCTGTAGAAGGTCTGTAAGGAATGACTATACTGCCTATGTTTACAATTGAGGCCGAACTTCTCTGGCGTCTTTTGTGTGAATCAGTTAAAATCCTAACGGTTCCAGTACTTACTTGTAAGAAAACTCTCTAATTGTGGTAAAACTCTTAAAATACGCAATTTGAGTTTCCAGAAATGATTAAAAACTTGTAAGAAACCCTTGAAATAAAAGTAAATGGATTCGTACTACATTTCCTGCCATTTTTTTACTGACAGACATTACCAGTGGAAAGCTGGTAAATGACCAGAAAACTGATAATATTTACAACTCCGGACACTTTAGGGAGCGTTTTCACTTGAATTTGCTTTCAAATGTTAGGAATTCATGTTTATACAGCTCAAAATTTCTGTAGAAAGACTGTAAGTAAGGACTTCACTGTTAATGTTTACAATTGAGGCCGAACTTCTCTGGCGTCTTTTGTGTGAATCAGTTAAAATCCTAACCGTTCCAGTACTTACTTGTAACAAAACTCTCTAATTGTGGTAAAACTCTTAAAATACGCAGTTAGAGTTTCCAGAAATGATTAAAAACTTGTAAGAAACCCTTGAAATAAAAGCAAATGGATTCGTAATACATTTCCTGCCGTTTTTTAATCCCAGACATTACCAGTGGAAAGCTGGTAAATGACCAGAAAACTGATAATATTTACAACTCCGGACACTTTAGGGAGCGTTTTCACTTGAATTTGCTTTCAAATGTTAGGAATTCATGTTTATACAGCTCAAAGTTTCTGTAGAAGGTCTGTAAGGAATGACTATACTGCCTATGTTTACAATTGAGGCCGAACTTCTCTGGCGTCTTTTGTGTGAATCAGTTAAAATCCTTATGGTTCCAGTACTTACTTGTAAGAAAACTCTCTAATTGTGGTAAAACTCTTAAAATACGCAATTTGAGTTTCCAGAAATGATTAAAAACTTGTAAGAAACCCTTGAAATAAAAGTAAATGGATTCGTACTACATTTCCTGCCGTTTTTTACTGACAGACATTACCAGTGGAAAGCTGGTAAATGACCAGAAAACTGATAATATTTACAACTCCGGAAACTTTAGGGAGCGTTTTCACTTGAATTTGCTTTCAAATGTTAGGAATTCATGTTTATACAGCTCAAAATTTCTGTAGAAAGACTGTAAGTAAGGACTTCACTGTTAATGTTTACAATTGAGGCCGAACTTCTCTGGCGTCTTTTGTGTGAATCAGTTAAAATCCTAACGGTTCCAGTACTTACTTGTAACAAAACTCTCTAATTGTGGTAAAACTCTTAAAATACACAATTAGAGTTTCCAGAAATGATTAAAAACTTGTAAGAAACCCTTGAAATAAAAGTAAATGGATTCGTACTACATTTCCTGCCGTTTTTTACTGACAGACATTACCAGCGGAAAGCTGGGAAATGACCAGAAAACTGATAATATTTACAACTCCGGACACTTTAGGGAGCGTTTTCACTTGAATTTGCTTTCAAATATTAGGAATTCAGGTTTATACAGCTCAAAATTTCTGTAGGAAGACTGTAATTAAGGACTTCACTGCTAATGTTTACAATTGAGGCCAAATGTCTCTGGCGTCTTTTGTGTGAGTTAAAATCCTTATGGTTCCAGTACATACTTGTAAGAAAACTCTCTAATTGTGGTAAAACTCTTAAAATACGCAATTAGAGTTTCCAGAAATGATTAAAAACTTGTAAGAAACCCTTGAAATAAAAGTAAATGGATTCGTACTACATTTCCTGCCGTTTTTTACTGACAGACATTACCAGTGGAAAGCTGGTAAATGACCAGAAAACTGATAATATTTACAACTCCGGACACTTTAGGGAGCGTTTTCACTTGAATTTGCTTTCAAATGTTAGGAATTCATGGTTATACAGCTCAAAATTTCTGTAGAAAGACTGTAAGTAAGGACTTCACTGTTAATGTTTACAATTGAGGCCGAACTTCTCTGGCGTCTTTTGTGTGAATCAGTTAAAATCCTAACCGTTCCAGTACTTACTTGTAACAAAACTCTCTAATTGTGGTAAAACTCTTAAAATACGCAATTAGAGTTTCCAGAAATGATTAAAAACTTGTAAGAAACCCTTGAAATAAAAGTAAATGGATTCGTACTACATTTCCTGCCGTTTTTTAATCCCAGACATTACCAGTGGAAAGCTGGTAAATGACCAGAAAACTGATAATATTTACAACTCCGGACACTTTAGGGAGCGTTTTCACTTGAATTTGCTTTCAAATATTAGGAATTCATGTTTATACACCTCAAAATTTTTGTAGAAAGACTGTAAGTAAGGACTGCACTGCTAATGTTTACAATTGAGGCCAAATGTCTCTGGCGTCTTTTGTGTGAGTTAAAATCCTTATGGTTCCAGTACATACTTGTAACAAAACTCTCTAATTGTGGTAAAACTCTTAAAATACGCCATTAGAATTTCCAGAAATGATTATAAACTTGTAAGAAACCCTTGAAATAAAAGTAAATGGATTCGTACTACATTTCCTGCCATTTTTTTACTGACAGACATTACCAGTGGAAAACTGGTAAATGACCCAAACCTGATAATATTTACAACTCCGGACACTTTAGGGAGCGTTTTCACTTGAATTTGCTTTCAAATGTTAGGAATTCATATATATACAGCTCAAAATTTCTGTAGAAACACTGTAAGTAAGGACTTCACTATTAATGTTTACAATTGATGCCGAACTTCTCTGGCGTCTTTTGTGTGAATCAGTTAAAATCCTAACCGTTCCAGGACTTACTTGTAACAAAACTCTCTAATTGTGGTAAAACTCTTAAAATACGCAATTTGAGTTTCCAGAAATGATTAAAAACTTGTAAGAAACCCTTGAAATAAAAGTAAATGGATTCGTACTACATTTCCTGCCATTTTTTTACTGACAGACATTACCAGTGGAAAGCTGGTAAATGACCAGAAAACTGATAATATTTACAACTCCGGACACTTTAGGGAGCGTTTTCACTTGAATTTGCTTTCAAATGTTAGGAATTCATGTTTATACAGCTCAAAATTTCTGTAGAAAGACTGTAAGTAAGGACTTCACTGTTAATGTTTACAATTGAGGCCGAACTTCTCTGGCGTCTTTTGTGTGAATCAGTTAAAATCCTAACCGTTCCAGTACTTACTTGTAACAAAACTCTCTAATTGTGGTAAAACTCTTAAAATACGCAGTTAGAGATTCCAGAAATGATTAAAAACTTGTAAGAAACCCTTGAAATAAAAGCAAATGGATTCGTAATACATTTCCTGCCGTTTTTTAATCCCAGACATTACCAGTGGAAAGCTGGTAAATGACCAGAAAACTGATAATATTTACAACTCCGGACACTTTAGGGAGCGTTTTCACTTGAATTTGCTTTCAAATGTTAGGAATTCATGGTTATACAGCTCAAAATTTCTGTAGAAAGACTGTAAGTAAGGACTTCACTGTTAATGTTTACAATTGAGGCCGAACTTCTCTGGCGTCTTTTGTGTGAATCAGTTAAAATCCTAACCGTTCCAGTACTTACTTGTAACAAAACTCTCTAATTGTGGTAAAACTCTTAAAATACGCAATTAGAGTTTCCAGAAATGATTAAAAACTTGTAAGAAACCCTTGAAATAAAAGTAAATGGATTCGTACTACATTTCCTGCCGTTTTTTAATCCCAGACATTACCAGTGGAAAGCTGGTAAATGACCAGAAAACTGATAATATTTACAACTCCGGACACTTTAGGGAGCGTTTTCACTTGAATTTGCTTTCAAATATTAGGAATTCATGTTTATACACCTCAAAATTTTTGTAGAAAGACTGTAAGTAAGGACTGCACTGCTAATGTTTACAATTGAGGCCAAATGTCTCTGGCGTCTTTTGTGTGAGTTAAAATCCTTATGGTTCCAGTACATACTTGTAACAAAACTCTCTAATTGTGGTAAAACTCTTAAAATACGCCATTAGAATTTCCAGAAATGATTATAAACTTGTAAGAAACCCTTGAAATAAAAGTAAATGGATTCGTACTACATTTCCTGCCATTTTTTTACTGACAGACATTACCAGTGGAAAACTGGTAAATGACCCAAACCTGATAATATTTACAACTCCGGACACTTTAGGGAGCGTTTTCACTTGAATTTGCTTTCAAATGTTAGGAATTCATATATATACAGCTCAAAATTTCTGTAGAAACACTGTAAGTAAGGACTTCACTATTAATGTTTACAATTGATGCCGAACTTCTCTGGCGTCTTTTGTGTGAATCAGTTAAAATCCTAACCGTTCCAGGACTTACTTGTAACAAAACTCTCTAATTGTGGTAAAACTCTTAAAATACGCAATTAGAGTTTCCAGAAATGATTAAAAACTTGTAAGAAACCCTTGAAATAAAAGCAAATGGATTCGTACTACATTTTCTGCCGTTTTTTAATCCCAGACATTACCAGTGGAAAGCTGGTAAATGACCAGAAAACTGATAATATTTACAACTCCGGACACTTTAGGGAGCGTTTTCACTTGAATTTGCTTTCAAATGTTAGGAATTTATGTTTATACAGCTCAAAATTTCTGTAGAAAGACTGTAAGTAAGGACTTCACTGTTAATGTTTACAATTGAGGCCGAACTTCTCTGGCGTCTTTTGTGTGAATCAGTTAAAATCCTAACGGTTCCAGTACTTACTTGTAACAAAACTCTCTAATTGTGGTAAAACTCTTAAAATACACAATTAGAGTTTCCAGAAATGATTAAAAACTTGTAAGAAACCCTTGAAATAAAAGTAAATGTATTCGTACTACATTTCCTGCCGTTTTTTACTGACAGACATTACCAGCGGAAAGCTGGGAAATGACCAGAAAACTGATAATATTTACAACTCCGGACACTTTAGGGAGCGTTTTCACTTGAATTTGCTTTCAAATATTAGGAATTCATGGTTATACAGCTCAAAATTTCTGTAGAAAGACTGTAAGTAAGGACTTCACTGCGAAAGTTTACAACGGAGGCCGAACTTCTCTGGCGTCTTTTTTGTGAATCACTTAAAATCCTTACGGTTCCATTACTTACTTGTAAGAAAACTCTCTAATTTTGGTAAAACTCTTAAAATACGCAATTAGAGTTTCCAGAAACGATTAAAAACTTGTAAGAAACCCTTGAAATAAAAGTAAATGGATTCGTACTACATTTCCTGCCGTTTTTTAATCACAGACATTACCAGTGGAAAGCTGGTAAATGACCAGAAAACTGATACTATTTACAACTCCGGACACTTTAGGGAGCGTTTTCACTTGAATTTGCTTTCAAATATTAGGAATTCATGTTTATACAGCTCAAAATTTCTGTAGAAAGACTGTAAGTAAGGACTGCACTGCTAATGTTTACAATTGAGGCCAAATGTCTCTGGCGTCTTTTGTGTGAGTTAAAATCCTTATGGTTCCAGTACATACTTGTAACAAAACTCTATAATTTGGTAAAACTCTTAAAATACGCCATTAGAATTTCCAGAAATGATTATAAACTTGTAAGAAACCCTTGAAATAAAAGTAAATGGATTCGTACTACATTTCCTGCCATTTTTTAATCCCAGACATTACCAGTGGAAAGCTGGTAAATGCCCAGAAAACTGATAATATTTACAACTCCGGGCACTTTAGGGAGCGTTTTCACTTGAATTTGCTTTCAAATGTTAGGAATTCATGTTTATACAGCTCAAAGTTTCTGTAGAAGGTCTGTAAGGAATGACTATACTGCCTATGTTTACAATTGAGGCCGAACTTCTCTGGCGTCTTTTGTGTGAATCAGTTAAAATCCTAACGGTTCCAGTACTTACTTGTAAGAAAACTCTCTAATTGTGGTAAAACTCTTAAAATACGCAATTTGAGTTTCCAGAAATGATTAAAAACTTGTAAGAAACCCTTGAAATAAAAGCAAATGGATTCGTAATACATTTCCTGCCGTTTTTTAATCCCAGACATTACCAGTGGAAAGCTGGTAAATGACCAGAAAACTGATAATATTTACAACTCCGGACACTTTAGGGAGCGTTTTCACTTGAATTTGCTTTCAAATGTTAGGAATTCATGTTTATACAGCTCAAAGTTTCTGTAGAAGGTCTGTAAGGAATGACTATACTGCCTATGTTTACAATTGAGGCCGAACTTCTCTGGCGTCTTTTGTGTGAATCAGTTAAAATCCTTATGGTTCCAGTACTTACTTGTAAGAAAACTCTCTAATTGTGGTAAAACTCTTAAAATACGCAATTTGAGTTTCCAGAAATGATTAAAAACTTGTAAGAAACCCTTGAAATAAAAGTAAATGGATTCGTACTACATTTCCTGCCGTTTTTTACTGACAGACATTACCAGTGGAAAGCTGGTAAATGACCAGAAAACTGATAATATTTACAACTCCGGAAACTTTAGGGAGCGTTTTCACTTGAATTTGCTTTCAAATGTTAGGAATTCATGTTTATACAGCTCAAAATTTCTGTAGAAAGACTGTAAGTAAGGACTTCACTGTTAATGTTTACAATTGAGGCCGAACTTCTCTGGCGTCTTTTGTGTGAATCAGTTAAAATCCTAACGGTTCCAGTACTTACTTGTAACAAAACTCTCTAATTGTGGTAAAACTCTTAAAATACACAATTAGAGTTTCCAGAAATGATTAAAAACTTGTAAGAAACCCTTGAAATAAAAGTAAATGGATTCGTACTACATTTCCTGCCGTTTTTTACTGACAGACATTACCAGCGGAAAGCTGGGAAATGACCAGAAAACTGATAATATTTACAACTCCGGACACTTTAGGGAGCGTTTTCACTTGAATTTGCTTTCAAATATTAGGAATTCATGGTTATACAGCTCAAAATTTCTGTAGAAAGACTGTAAGTAAGGACTTCACTGCGAAAGTTTACAACGGAGGCCGAACTTCTCTGGCGTCTTTTTTGTGAATCACTTAAAATCCTTACGGTTCCATTACTTACTTGTAAGAAAACTCTCTAATTTTGGTAAAACTCTTAAAATACGCAATTAGAGTTTCCAGAAACGATTAAAAACTTGTAAGAAACCCTTGAAATAAAAGTAAATGGATTCGTACTACATTTCCTGCCGTTTTTTAATCACAGACATTACCAGTGGAAAGCTGGTAAATGACCAGAAAACTGATACTATTTACAACTCCGGACACTTTAGGGAGCGTTTTCACTTGAATTTGCTTTCAAATATTAGGAATTCATGTTTATACAGCTCAAAATTTCTGTAGAAAGACTGTAAGTAAGGACTGCACTGCTAATGTTTACAATTGAGGCCTAATGTCTCTGGCGTCTTTTGTGTGAGTTAAAATCCTTATGGTTCCAGTACATACTTGTAACAAAACTCTCTAATTGTGGTAAAACTCTTAAAATACGCCATTAGAATTTCCAGAAATGATTATAAACTGGTAAGAAACCCTTGAAATAAAAGTAAATGGATTCGTACTACATTTCCTGCCATTTTTTAATCCCAGACATTACCAGTGGAAAGCTGGTAAATGCCCAGAAAACTGATAATATTTACAACTCCGGGCACTTTAGGGAGCGTTTTCACTTGAATTTGCTTTCAAATGTTAGGAATTCATGTTTATACAGCTCAAAGTTTCTGTAGAAGGTCTGTAAGGAATGACTATACTGCCTATGTTTACAATTGAGGCCGAACTTCTCTGGCGTCTTTTGTGTGAATCAGTTAAAATCCTAACGGTTCCAGTACTTACTTGTAAGAAAACTCTCTAATTGTGGTAAAACTCTTAAAATACGCAATTTGAGTTTCCAGAAATGATTAAAAACTTGTAAGAAACCCTTGAAATAAAAGTAAATGGATTCGTACTACATTTCCTGCCATTTTTTTACTGACAGACATTACCAGTGGAAAGCTGGTAAATGACCAGAAAACTGATAATATTTACAACTCCGGACACTTTAGGGAGCGTTTTCACTTGAATTTGCTTTCAAATGTTAGGAATTCATGTTTATACAGCTCAAAATTTCTGTAGAAAGACTGTAAGTAAGGACTTCACTGTTAATGTTTACAATTGAGGCCGAACTTCTCTGGCGTCTTTTGTGTGAATCAGTTAAAATCCTAACCGTTCCAGTACTTACTTGTAACAAAACTCTCTAATTGTGGTAAAACTCTTAAAATACGCAGTTAGAGTTTCCAGAAATGATTAAAAACTTGTAAGAAACCCTTGAAATAAAAGCAAATGGATTCGTAATACATTTCCTGCCGTTTTTTAATCCCAGACATTACCAGTGGAAAGCTGGTAAATGACCAGAAAACTGATAATATTTACAACTCCGGACACTTTAGGGAGCGTTTTCACTTGAATTTGCTTTCAAATGTTAGGAATTCATGTTTATACAGCTCAAAGTTTCTGTAGAAGGTCTGTAAGGAATGACTATACTGCCTATGTTTACAATTGAGGCCGAACTTCTCTGGCGTCTTTTGTGTGAATCAGTTAAAATCCTTATGGTTCCAGTACTTACTTGTAAGAAAACTCTCTAATTGTGGTAAAACTCTTAAAATACGCAATTAGAGTTTCCAGAAATGATTAAAAACTTGTAAGAAACCCTTGAAATAAAAGTAAATGGATTCGTACTACATTTCCTGCCGTTTTTTACTGACAGACATTACCAGTGGAAAGCTGGTAAATGACCAGAAAACTGATAATATTTACAACTCCGGAAACTTTAGGGAGCGTTTTCACTTGAATTTGCTTTCAAATGTTAGGAATTCATGTTTATACAGCTCAAAATTTCTGTAGAAAGACTGTAAGTAAGGACTTCACTGTTAATGTTTACAATTGAGGCCGAACTTCTCTGGCGTCTTTTGTGTGAATCAGTTAAAATCCTAACGGTTCCAGTACTTACTTGTAACAAAACTCTCTAATTGTGGTAAAACTCTTAAAATACACAATTAGAGTTTCCAGAAATGATTAAAAACTTGTAAGAAACCCTTGAAATAAAAGTAAATGGATTCGTACTACATTTCCTGCCGTTTTTTACTGACAGACATTACCAGCGGAAAGCTGGGAAATGACCAGAAAACTGATAATATTTACAACTCCGGACACTTTAGGGAGCGTTTTCACTTGAATTTGCTTTCAAATATTAGGAATTCAGGTTTATACAGCTCAAAATTTCTGTAGGAAGACTGTAATTAAGGACTTCACTGCTAATGTTTACAATTGAGGCCAAATGTCTCTGGCGTCTTTTGTGTGAGTTAAAATCCTTATGGTTCCAGTACATACTTGTAAGAAAACTCTCTAATTGTGGTAAAACTCTTAAAATACGCAATTAGAGTTTCCAGAAATGATTAAAAACTTGTAAGAAACCCTTGAAATAAAAGTAAATGGATTCGTACTACATTTCCTGCCGTTTTTTACTGACAGACATTACCAGTGGAAAGCTGGTAAATGACCAGAAAACTGATAATATTTACAACTCCGGACACTTTAGGGAGCGTTTTCACTTGAATTTGCTTTCAAATGTTAGGAATTCATGGTTATACAGCTCAAAATTTCTGTAGAAAGACTGTAAGTAAGGACTTCACTGTTAATGTTTACAATTGAGGCCGAACTTCTCTGGCGTCTTTTGTGTGAATCAGTTAAAATCCTAACCGTTCCAGTACTTACTTGTAACAAAACTCTCTAATTGTGGTAAAACTCTTAAAATACGCAATTAGAGTTTCCAGAAATGATTAAAAACTTGTAAGAAACCCTTGAAATAAAAGTAAATGGATTCGTACTACATTTCCTGCCGTTTTTTAATCCCAGACATTACCAGTGGAAAGCTGGTAAATGACCAGAAAACTGATAATATTTACAACTCCGGACACTTTAGGGAGCGTTTTCACTTGAATTTGCTTTCAAATATTAGGAATTCATGTTTATACACCTCAAAATTTTTGTAGAAAGACTGTAAGTAAGGACTGCACTGCTAATGTTTACAATTGAGGCCAAATGTCTCTGGCGTCTTTTGTGTGAGTTAAAATCCTTATGGTTCCAGTACATACTTGTAACAAAACTCTCTAATTGTGGTAAAACTCTTAAAATACGCCATTAGAATTTCCAGAAATGATTATAAACTTGTAAGAAACCCTTGAAATAAAAGTAAATGGATTCGTACTACATTTCCTGCCATTTTTTTACTGACAGACATTACCAGTGGAAAACTGGTAAATGACCCAAACCTGATAATATTTACAACTCCGGACACTTTAGGGAGCGTTTTCACTTGAATTTGCTTTCAAATGTTAGGAATTCATATATATACAGCTCAAAATTTCTGTAGAAACACTGTAAGTAAGGACTTCACTATTAATGTTTACAATTGATGCCGAACTTCTCTGGCGTCTTTTGTGTGAATCAGTTAAAATCCTAACCGTTCCAGGACTTACTTGTAACAAAACTCTCTAATTGTGGTAAAACTCTTAAAATACGCAATTTGAGTTTCCAGAAATGATTAAAAACTTGTAAGAAACCCTTGAAATAAAAGTAAATGGATTCGTACTACATTTCCTGCCATTTTTTTACTGACAGACATTACCAGTGGAAAGCTGGTAAATGACCAGAAAACTGATAATATTTACAACTCCGGACACTTTAGGGAGCGTTTTCACTTGAATTTGCTTTCAAATGTTAGGAATTCATGTTTATACAGCTCAAAATTTCTGTAGAAAGACTGTAAGTAAGGACTTCACTGTTAATGTTTACAATTGAGGCCGAACTTCTCTGGCGTCTTTTGTGTGAATCAGTTAAAATCCTAACCGTTCCAGTACTTACTTGTAACAAAACTCTCTAATTGTGGTAAAACTCTTAAAATACGCAGTTAGAGATTCCAGAAATGATTAAAAACTTGTAAGAAACCCTTGAAATAAAAGCAAATGGATTCGTAATACATTTCCTGCCGTTTTTTAATCCCAGACATTACCAGTGGAAAGCTGGTAAATGACCAGAAAACTGATAATATTTACAACTCCGGACACTTTAGGGAGCGTTTTCACTTGAATTTGCTTTCAAATGTTAGGAATTCATGGTTATACAGCTCAAAATTTCTGTAGAAAGACTGTAAGTAAGGACTTCACTGTTAATGTTTACAATTGAGGCCGAACTTCTCTGGCGTCTTTTGTGTGAATCAGTTAAAATCCTAACCGTTCCAGTACTTACTTGTAACAAAACTCTCTAATTGTGGTAAAACTCTTAAAATACGCAATTAGAGTTTCCAGAAATGATTAAAAACTTGTAAGAAACCCTTGAAATAAAAGTAAATGGATTCGTACTACATTTCCTGCCGTTTTTTAATCCCAGACATTACCAGTGGAAAGCTGGTAAATGACCAGAAAACTGATAATATTTACAACTCCGGACACTTTAGGGAGCGTTTTCACTTGAATTTGCTTTCAAATATTAGGAATTCATGTTTATACACCTCAAAATTTTTGTAGAAAGACTGTAAGTAAGGACTGCACTGCTAATGTTTACAATTGAGGCCAAATGTCTCTGGCGTCTTTTGTGTGAGTTAAAATCCTTATGGTTCCAGTACATACTTGTAACAAAACTCTCTAATTGTGGTAAAACTCTTAAAATACGCCATTAGAATTTCCAGAAATGATTATAAACTTGTAAGAAACCCTTGAAATAAAAGTAAATGGATTCGTACTACATTTCCTGCCATTTTTTTACTGACAGACATTACCAGTGGAAAACTGGTAAATGACCCAAACCTGATAATATTTACAACTCCGGACACTTTAGGGAGCGTTTTCACTTGAATTTGCTTTCAAATGTTAGGAATTCATATATATACAGCTCAAAATTTCTGTAGAAACACTGTAAGTAAGGACTTCACTATTAATGTTTACAATTGATGCCGAACTTCTCTGGCGTCTTTTGTGTGAATCAGTTAAAATCCTAACCGTTCCAGGACTTACTTGTAACAAAACTCTCTAATTGTGGTAAAACTCTTAAAATACGCAATTAGAGTTTCCAGAAATGATTAAAAACTTGTAAGAAACCCTTGAAATAAAAGCAAATGGATTCGTACTACATTTTCTGCCGTTTTTTAATCCCAGACATTACCAGTGGAAAGCTGGTAAATGACCAGAAAACTGATAATATTTACAACTCCGGACACTTTAGGGAGCGTTTTCACTTGAATTTGCTTTCAAATGTTAGGAATTTATGTTTATACAGCTCAAAATTTCTGTAGAAAGACTGTAAGTAAGGACTTCACTGTTAATGTTTACAATTGAGGCCGAACTTCTCTGGCGTCTTTTGTGTGAATCAGTTAAAATCCTAACGGTTCCAGTACTTACTTGTAACAAAACTCTCTAATTGTGGTAAAACTCTTAAAATACACAATTAGAGTTTCCAGAAATGATTAAAAACTTGTAAGAAACCCTTGAAATAAAAGTAAATGTATTCGTACTACATTTCCTGCCGTTTTTTACTGACAGACATTACCAGCGGAAAGCTGGGAAATGACCAGAAAACTGATAATATTTACAACTCCGGACACTTTAGGGAGCGTTTTCACTTGAATTTGCTTTCAAATATTAGGAATTCATGGTTATACAGCTCAAAATTTCTGTAGAAAGACTGTAAGTAAGGACTTCACTGCGAAAGTTTACAACGGAGGCCGAACTTCTCTGGCGTCTTTTTTGTGAATCACTTAAAATCCTTACGGTTCCATTACTTACTTGTAAGAAAACTCTCTAATTTTGGTAAAACTCTTAAAATACGCAATTAGAGTTTCCAGAAACGATTAAAAACTTGTAAGAAACCCTTGAAATAAAAGTAAATGGATTCGTACTACATTTCCTGCCGTTTTTTAATCACAGACATTACCAGTGGAAAGCTGGTAAATGACCAGAAAACTGATACTATTTACAACTCCGGACACTTTAGGGAGCGTTTTCACTTGAATTTGCTTTCAAATATTAGGAATTCATGTTTATACAGCTCAAAATTTCTGTAGAAAGACTGTAAGTAAGGACTGCACTGCTAATGTTTACAATTGAGGCCAAATGTCTCTGGCGTCTTTTGTGTGAGTTAAAATCCTTATGGTTCCAGTACATACTTGTAACAAAACTCTATAATTTGGTAAAACTCTTAAAATACGCCATTAGAATTTCCAGAAATGATTATAAACTTGTAAGAAACCCTTGAAATAAAAGTAAATGGATTCGTACTACATTTCCTGCCATTTTTTAATCCCAGACATTACCAGTGGAAAGCTGGTAAATGCCCAGAAAACTGATAATATTTACAACTCCGGGCACTTTAGGGAGCGTTTTCACTTGAATTTGCTTTCAAATGTTAGGAATTCATGTTTATACAGCTCAAAGTTTCTGTAGAAGGTCTGTAAGGAATGACTATACTGCCTATGTTTACAATTGAGGCCGAACTTCTCTGGCGTCTTTTGTGTGAATCAGTTAAAATCCTAACGGTTCCAGTACTTACTTGTAAGAAAACTCTCTAATTGTGGTAAAACTCTTAAAATACGCAATTTGAGTTTCCAGAAATGATTAAAAACTTGTAAGAAACCCTTGAAATAAAAGCAAATGGATTCGTAATACATTTCCTGCCGTTTTTTAATCCCAGACATTACCAGTGGAAAGCTGGTAAATGACCAGAAAACTGATAATATTTACAACTCCGGACACTTTAGGGAGCGTTTTCACTTGAATTTGCTTTCAAATGTTAGGAATTCATGTTTATACAGCTCAAAGTTTCTGTAGAAGGTCTGTAAGGAATGACTATACTGCCTATGTTTACAATTGAGGCCGAACTTCTCTGGCGTCTTTTGTGTGAATCAGTTAAAATCCTTATGGTTCCAGTACTTACTTGTAAGAAAACTCTCTAATTGTGGTAAAACTCTTAAAATACGCAATTTGAGTTTCCAGAAATGATTAAAAACTTGTAAGAAACCCTTGAAATAAAAGTAAATGGATTCGTACTACATTTCCTGCCGTTTTATACTGACAGACATTACCAGTGGAAAGCTGGTAAATGACCAGAAAACTGATAATATTTACAACTCCGGAAACTTTAGGGAGCGTTTTCACTTGAATTTGCTTTCAAATGTTAGGAATTCATGTTTATACAGCTCAAAATTTCTGTAGAAAGACTGTAAGTAAGGACTTCACTGTTAATGTTTACAATTGAGGCCGAACTTCTCTGGCGTCTTTTGTGTGAATCAGTTAAAATCCTAACGGTTCCAGTACTTACTTGTAACAAAACTCTCTAATTGTGGTAAAACTCTTAAAATACACAATTAGAGTTTCCAGAAATGATTAAAAACTTGTAAGAAACCCTTGAAATAAAAGTAAATGGATTCGTACTACATTTCCTGCCGTTTTTTACTGACAGACATTACCAGCGGAAAGCTGGGAAATGACCAGAAAACTGATAATATTTACAACTCCGGACACTTTAGGGAGCGTTTTCACTTGAATTTGCTTTCAAATATTAGGAATTCATGGTTATACAGCTCAAAATTTCTGTAGAAAGACTGTAAGTAAGGACTTCACTGCGAAAGTTTACAACGGAGGCCGAACTTCTCTGGCGTCTTTTTTGTGAATCACTTAAAATCCTTACGGTTCCATTACTTACTTGTAAGAAAACTCTCTAATTTTGGTAAAACTCTTAAAATACGCAATTAGAGTTTCCAGAAACGATTAAAAACTTGTAAGAAACCCTTGAAATAAAAGTAAATGGATTCGTAC
This sequence comes from Myotis daubentonii, assembly GCF_963259705.1. Lineage (NCBI taxonomy): Eukaryota > Metazoa > Chordata > Mammalia > Chiroptera > Vespertilionidae > Myotis > Myotis daubentonii. The sequence continues at coordinate 697,116 of NC_081843.1, read as the reverse complement.
TACATTTCCTGCCGTTTTTTAATCACAGACATTACCAGTGGAAAGCTGGTAAATGACCAGAAAACTGATACTATTTACAACTCCGGACACTTTAGGGAGCGTTTTCACTTGAATTTGCTTTCAAATATTAGGAATTCATGTTTATACAGCTCAAAATTTCTGTAGAAAGACTGTAAGTAAGGACTGCACTGCTAATGTTTACAATTGAGGCCTAATGTCTCTGGCGTCTTTTGTGTGAGTTAAAATCCTTATGGTTCCAGTACATACTTGTAACAAAACTCTCTAATTGTGGTAAAACTCTTAAAATACGCCATTAGAATTTCCAGAAATGATTATAAACTGGTAAGAAACCCTTGAAATAAAAGTAAATGGATTCGTACTACATTTCCTGCCATTTTTTAATCCCAGACATTACCAGTGGAAAGCTGGTAAATGCCCAGAAAACTGATAATATTTACAACTCCGGGCACTTTAGGGAGCGTTTTCACTTGAATTTGCTTTCAAATGTTAGGAATTCATGTTTATACAGCTCAAAGTTTCTGTAGAAGGTCTGTAAGGAATGACTATACTGCCTATGTTTACAATTGAGGCCGAACTTCTCTGGCGTCTTTTGTGTGAATCAGTTAAAATCCTAACGGTTCCAGTACTTACTTGTAAGAAAACTCTCTAATTGTGGTAAAACTCTTAAAATACGCAATTTGAGTTTCCAGAAATGATTAAAAACTTGTAAGAAACCCTTGAAATAAAAGTAAATGGATTCGTACTACATTTCCTGCCATTTTTTTACTGACAGACATTACCAGTGGAAAGCTGGTAAATGACCAGAAAACTGATAATATTTACAACTCCGGACACTTTAGGGAGCGTTTTCACTTGAATTTGCTTTCAAATGTTAGGAATTCATGTTTATACAGCTCAAAATTTCTGTAGAAAGACTGTAAGTAAGGACTTCACTGTTAATGTTTACAATTGAGGCCGAACTTCTCTGGCGTCTTTTGTGTGAATCAGTTAAAATCCTAACCGTTCCAGTACTTACTTGTAACAAAACTCTCTAATTGTGGTAAAACTCTTAAAATACGCAGTTAGAGTTTCCAGAAATGATTAAAAACTTGTAAGAAACCCTTGAAATAAAAGCAAATGGATTCGTAATACATTTCCTGCCGTTTTTTAATCCCAGACATTACCAGTGGAAAGCTGGTAAATGACCAGAAAACTGATAATATTTACAACTCCGGACACTTTAGGGAGCGTTTTCACTTGAATTTGCTTTCAAATGTTAGGAATTCATGTTTATACAGCTCAAAGTTTCTGTAGAAGGTCTGTAAGGAATGACTATACTGCCTATGTTTACAATTGAGGCCGAACTTCTCTGGCGTCTTTTGTGTGAATCAGTTAAAATCCTTATGGTTCCAGTACTTACTTGTAAGAAAACTCTCTAATTGTGGTAAAACTCTTAAAATACGCAATTTGAGTTTCCAGAAATGATTAAAAACTTGTAAGAAACCCTTGAAATAAAAGTAAATGGATTCGTACTACATTTCCTGCCGTTTTTTACTGACAGACATTACCAGTGGAAAGCTGGTAAATGACCAGAAAACTGATAATATTTACAACTCCGGAAACTTTAGGGAGCGTTTTCACTTGAATTTGCTTTCAAATGTTAGGAATTCATGTTTATACAGCTCAAAATTTCTGTAGAAAGACTGTAAGTAAGGACTTCACTGTTAATGTTTACAATTGAGGCCGAACTTCTCTGGCGTCTTTTGTGTGAATCAGTTAAAATCCTAACGGTTCCAGTACTTACTTGTAACAAAACTCTCTAATTGTGGTAAAACTCTTAAAATACACAATTAGAGTTTCCAGAAATGATTAAAAACTTGTAAGAAACCCTTGAAATAAAAGTAAATGGATTCGTACTACATTTCCTGCCGTTTTTTACTGACAGACATTACCAGCGGAAAGCTGGGAAATGACCAGAAAACTGATAATATTTACAACTCCGGACACTTTAGGGAGCGTTTTCACTTGAATTTGCTTTCAAATATTAGGAATTCAGGTTTATACAGCTCAAAATTTCTGTAGGAAGACTGTAATTAAGGACTTCACTGCTAATGTTTACAATTGAGGCCAAATGTCTCTGGCGTCTTTTGTGTGAGTTAAAATCCTTATGGTTCCAGTACATACTTGTAAGAAAACTCTCTAATTGTGGTAAAACTCTTAAAATACGCAATTAGAGTTTCCAGAAATGATTAAAAACTTGTAAGAAACCCTTGAAATAAAAGTAAATGGATTCGTACTACATTTCCTGCCGTTTTTTACTGACAGACATTACCAGTGGAAAGCTGGTAAATGACCAGAAAACTGATAATATTTACAACTCCGGACACTTTAGGGAGCGTTTTCACTTGAATTTGCTTTCAAATGTTAGGAATTCATGGTTATACAGCTCAAAATTTCTGTAGAAAGACTGTAAGTAAGGACTTCACTGTTAATGTTTACAATTGAGGCCGAACTTCTCTGGCGTCTTTTGTGTGAATCAGTTAAAATCCTAACCGTTCCAGTACTTACTTGTAACAAAACTCTCTAATTGTGGTAAAACTCTTAAAATACGCAATTAGAGTTTCCAGAAATGATTAAAAACTTGTAAGAAACCCTTGAAATAAAAGTAAATGGATTCGTACTACATTTCCTGCCGTTTTTTAATCCCAGACATTACCAGTGGAAAGCTGGTAAATGACCAGAAAACTGATAATATTTACAACTCCGGACACTTTAGGGAGCGTTTTCACTTGAATTTGCTTTCAAATATTAGGAATTCATGTTTATACACCTCAAAATTTTTGTAGAAAGACTGTAAGTAAGGACTGCACTGCTAATGTTTACAATTGAGGCCAAATGTCTCTGGCGTCTTTTGTGTGAGTTAAAATCCTTATGGTTCCAGTACATACTTGTAACAAAACTCTCTAATTGTGGTAAAACTCTTAAAATACGCCATTAGAATTTCCAGAAATGATTATAAACTTGTAAGAAACCCTTGAAATAAAAGTAAATGGATTCGTACTACATTTCCTGCCATTTTTTTACTGACAGACATTACCAGTGGAAAACTGGTAAATGACCCAAACCTGATAATATTTACAACTCCGGACACTTTAGGGAGCGTTTTCACTTGAATTTGCTTTCAAATGTTAGGAATTCATATATATACAGCTCAAAATTTCTGTAGAAACACTGTAAGTAAGGACTTCACTATTAATGTTTACAATTGATGCCGAACTTCTCTGGCGTCTTTTGTGTGAATCAGTTAAAATCCTAACCGTTCCAGGACTTACTTGTAACAAAACTCTCTAATTGTGGTAAAACTCTTAAAATACGCAATTTGAGTTTCCAGAAATGATTAAAAACTTGTAAGAAACCCTTGAAATAAAAGTAAATGGATTCGTACTACATTTCCTGCCATTTTTTTACTGACAGACATTACCAGTGGAAAGCTGGTAAATGACCAGAAAACTGATAATATTTACAACTCCGGACACTTTAGGGAGCGTTTTCACTTGAATTTGCTTTCAAATGTTAGGAATTCATGTTTATACAGCTCAAAATTTCTGTAGAAAGACTGTAAGTAAGGACTTCACTGTTAATGTTTACAATTGAGGCCGAACTTCTCTGGCGTCTTTTGTGTGAATCAGTTAAAATCCTAACCGTTCCAGTACTTACTTGTAACAAAACTCTCTAATTGTGGTAAAACTCTTAAAATACGCAGTTAGAGATTCCAGAAATGATTAAAAACTTGTAAGAAACCCTTGAAATAAAAGCAAATGGATTCGTAATACATTTCCTGCCGTTTTTTAATCCCAGACATTACCAGTGGAAAGCTGGTAAATGACCAGAAAACTGATAATATTTACAACTCCGGACACTTTAGGGAGCGTTTTCACTTGAATTTGCTTTCAAATGTTAGGAATTCATGGTTATACAGCTCAAAATTTCTGTAGAAAGACTGTAAGTAAGGACTTCACTGTTAATGTTTACAATTGAGGCCGAACTTCTCTGGCGTCTTTTGTGTGAATCAGTTAAAATCCTAACCGTTCCAGTACTTACTTGTAACAAAACTCTCTAATTGTGGTAAAACTCTTAAAATACGCAATTAGAGTTTCCAGAAATGATTAAAAACTTGTAAGAAACCCTTGAAATAAAAGTAAATGGATTCGTACTACATTTCCTGCCGTTTTTTAATCCCAGACATTACCAGTGGAAAGCTGGTAAATGACCAGAAAACTGATAATATTTACAACTCCGGACACTTTAGGGAGCGTTTTCACTTGAATTTGCTTTCAAATATTAGGAATTCATGTTTATACACCTCAAAATTTTTGTAGAAAGACTGTAAGTAAGGACTGCACTGCTAATGTTTACAATTGAGGCCAAATGTCTCTGGCGTCTTTTGTGTGAGTTAAAATCCTTATGGTTCCAGTACATACTTGTAACAAAACTCTCTAATTGTGGTAAAACTCTTAAAATACGCCATTAGAATTTCCAGAAATGATTATAAACTTGTAAGAAACCCTTGAAATAAAAGTAAATGGATTCGTACTACATTTCCTGCCATTTTTTTACTGACAGACATTACCAGTGGAAAACTGGTAAATGACCCAAACCTGATAATATTTACAACTCCGGACACTTTAGGGAGCGTTTTCACTTGAATTTGCTTTCAAATGTTAGGAATTCATATATATACAGCTCAAAATTTCTGTAGAAACACTGTAAGTAAGGACTTCACTATTAATGTTTACAATTGATGCCGAACTTCTCTGGCGTCTTTTGTGTGAATCAGTTAAAATCCTAACCGTTCCAGGACTTACTTGTAACAAAACTCTCTAATTGTGGTAAAACTCTTAAAATACGCAATTAGAGTTTCCAGAAATGATTAAAAACTTGTAAGAAACCCTTGAAATAAAAGCAAATGGATTCGTACTACATTTTCTGCCGTTTTTTAATCCCAGACATTACCAGTGGAAAGCTGGTAAATGACCAGAAAACTGATAATATTTACAACTCCGGACACTTTAGGGAGCGTTTTCACTTGAATTTGCTTTCAAATGTTAGGAATTTATGTTTATACAGCTCAAAATTTCTGTAGAAAGACTGTAAGTAAGGACTTCACTGTTAATGTTTACAATTGAGGCCGAACTTCTCTGGCGTCTTTTGTGTGAATCAGTTAAAATCCTAACGGTTCCAGTACTTACTTGTAACAAAACTCTCTAATTGTGGTAAAACTCTTAAAATACACAATTAGAGTTTCCAGAAATGATTAAAAACTTGTAAGAAACCCTTGAAATAAAAGTAAATGTATTCGTACTACATTTCCTGCCGTTTTTTACTGACAGACATTACCAGCGGAAAGCTGGGAAATGACCAGAAAACTGATAATATTTACAACTCCGGACACTTTAGGGAGCGTTTTCACTTGAATTTGCTTTCAAATATTAGGAATTCATGGTTATACAGCTCAAAATTTCTGTAGAAAGACTGTAAGTAAGGACTTCACTGCGAAAGTTTACAACGGAGGCCGAACTTCTCTGGCGTCTTTTTTGTGAATCACTTAAAATCCTTACGGTTCCATTACTTACTTGTAAGAAAACTCTCTAATTTTGGTAAAACTCTTAAAATACGCAATTAGAGTTTCCAGAAACGATTAAAAACTTGTAAGAAACCCTTGAAATAAAAGTAAATGGATTCGTACTACATTTCCTGCCGTTTTTTAATCACAGACATTACCAGTGGAAAGCTGGTAAATGACCAGAAAACTGATACTATTTACAACTCCGGACACTTTAGGGAGCGTTTTCACTTGAATTTGCTTTCAAATATTAGGAATTCATGTTTATACAGCTCAAAATTTCTGTAGAAAGACTGTAAGTAAGGACTGCACTGCTAATGTTTACAATTGAGGCCAAATGTCTCTGGCGTCTTTTGTGTGAGTTAAAATCCTTATGGTTCCAGTACATACTTGTAACAAAACTCTATAATTTGGTAAAACTCTTAAAATACGCCATTAGAATTTCCAGAAATGATTATAAACTTGTAAGAAACCCTTGAAATAAAAGTAAATGGATTCGTACTACATTTCCTGCCATTTTTTAATCCCAGACATTACCAGTGGAAAGCTGGTAAATGCCCAGAAAACTGATAATATTTACAACTCCGGGCACTTTAGGGAGCGTTTTCACTTGAATTTGCTTTCAAATGTTAGGAATTCATGTTTATACAGCTCAAAGTTTCTGTAGAAGGTCTGTAAGGAATGACTATACTGCCTATGTTTACAATTGAGGCCGAACTTCTCTGGCGTCTTTTGTGTGAATCAGTTAAAATCCTAACGGTTCCAGTACTTACTTGTAAGAAAACTCTCTAATTGTGGTAAAACTCTTAAAATACGCAATTTGAGTTTCCAGAAATGATTAAAAACTTGTAAGAAACCCTTGAAATAAAAGCAAATGGATTCGTAATACATTTCCTGCCGTTTTTTAATCCCAGACATTACCAGTGGAAAGCTGGTAAATGACCAGAAAACTGATAATATTTACAACTCCGGACACTTTAGGGAGCGTTTTCACTTGAATTTGCTTTCAAATGTTAGGAATTCATGTTTATACAGCTCAAAGTTTCTGTAGAAGGTCTGTAAGGAATGACTATACTGCCTATGTTTACAATTGAGGCCGAACTTCTCTGGCGTCTTTTGTGTGAATCAGTTAAAATCCTTATGGTTCCAGTACTTACTTGTAAGAAAACTCTCTAATTGTGGTAAAACTCTTAAAATACGCAATTTGAGTTTCCAGAAATGATTAAAAACTTGTAAGAAACCCTTGAAATAAAAGTAAATGGATTCGTACTACATTTCCTGCCGTTTTTTACTGACAGACATTACCAGTGGAAAGCTGGTAAATGACCAGAAAACTGATAATATTTACAACTCCGGAAACTTTAGGGAGCGTTTTCACTTGAATTTGCTTTCAAATGTTAGGAATTCATGTTTATACAGCTCAAAATTTCTGTAGAAAGACTGTAAGTAAGGACTTCACTGTTAATGTTTACAATTGAGGCCGAACTTCTCTGGCGTCTTTTGTGTGAATCAGTTAAAATCCTAACGGTTCCAGTACTTACTTGTAACAAAACTCTCTAATTGTGGTAAAACTCTTAAAATACACAATTAGAGTTTCCAGAAATGATTAAAAACTTGTAAGAAACCCTTGAAATAAAAGTAAATGGATTCGTACTACATTTCCTGCCGTTTTTTACTGACAGACATTACCAGCGGAAAGCTGGGAAATGACCAGAAAACTGATAATATTTACAACTCCGGACACTTTAGGGAGCGTTTTCACTTGAATTTGCTTTCAAATATTAGGAATTCATGGTTATACAGCTCAAAATTTCTGTAGAAAGACTGTAAGTAAGGACTTCACTGCGAAAGTTTACAACGGAGGCCGAACTTCTCTGGCGTCTTTTTTGTGAATCACTTAAAATCCTTACGGTTCCATTACTTACTTGTAAGAAAACTCTCTAATTTTGGTAAAACTCTTAAAATACGCAATTAGAGTTTCCAGAAACGATTAAAAACTTGTAAGAAACCCTTGAAATAAAAGTAAATGGATTCGTACTACATTTCCTGCCGTTTTTTAATCACAGACATTACCAGTGGAAAGCTGGTAAATGACCAGAAAACTGATACTATTTACAACTCCGGACACTTTAGGGAGCGTTTTCACTTGAATTTGCTTTCAAATATTAGGAATTCATGTTTATACAGCTCAAAATTTCTGTAGAAAGACTGTAAGTAAGGACTGCACTGCTAATGTTTACAATTGAGGCCTAATGTCTCTGGCGTCTTTTGTGTGAGTTAAAATCCTTATGGTTCCAGTACATACTTGTAACAAAACTCTCTAATTGTGGTAAAACTCTTAAAATACGCCATTAGAATTTCCAGAAATGATTATAAACTGGTAAGAAACCCTTGAAATAAAAGTAAATGGATTCGTACTACATTTCCTGCCATTTTTTAATCCCAGACATTACCAGTGGAAAGCTGGTAAATGCCCAGAAAACTGATAATATTTACAACTCCGGGCACTTTAGGGAGCGTTTTCACTTGAATTTGCTTTCAAATGTTAGGAATTCATGTTTATACAGCTCAAAGTTTCTGTAGAAGGTCTGTAAGGAATGACTATACTGCCTATGTTTACAATTGAGGCCGAACTTCTCTGGCGTCTTTTGTGTGAATCAGTTAAAATCCTAACGGTTCCAGTACTTACTTGTAAGAAAACTCTCTAATTGTGGTAAAACTCTTAAAATACGCAATTTGAGTTTCCAGAAATGATTAAAAACTTGTAAGAAACCCTTGAAATAAAAGTAAATGGATTCGTACTACATTTCCTGCCATTTTTTTACTGACAGACATTACCAGTGGAAAGCTGGTAAATGACCAGAAAACTGATAATATTTACAACTCCGGACACTTTAGGGAGCGTTTTCACTTGAATTTGCTTTCAAATGTTAGGAATTCATGTTTATACAGCTCAAAATTTCTGTAGAAAGACTGTAAGTAAGGACTTCACTGTTAATGTTTACAATTGAGGCCGAACTTCTCTGGCGTCTTTTGTGTGAATCAGTTAAAATCCTAACCGTTCCAGTACTTACTTGTAACAAAACTCTCTAATTGTGGTAAAACTCTTAAAATACGCAGTTAGAGTTTCCAGAAATGATTAAAAACTTGTAAGAAACCCTTGAAATAAAAGCAAATGGATTCGTAATACATTTCCTGCCGTTTTTTAATCCCAGACATTACCAGTGGAAAGCTGGTAAATGACCAGAAAACTGATAATATTTACAACTCCGGACACTTTAGGGAGCGTTTTCACTTGAATTTGCTTTCAAATGTTAGGAATTCATGTTTATACAGCTCAAAGTTTCTGTAGAAGGTCTGTAAGGAATGACTATACTGCCTATGTTTACAATTGAGGCCGAACTTCTCTGGCGTCTTTTGTGTGAATCAGTTAAAATCCTTATGGTTCCAGTACTTACTTGTAAGAAAACTCTCTAATTGTGGTAAAACTCTTAAAATACGCAATTTGAGTTTCCAGAAATGATTAAAAACTTGTAAGAAACCCTTGAAATAAAAGTAAATGGATTCGTACTACATTTCCTGCCGTTTTTTACTGACAGACATTACCAGTGGAAAGCTGGTAAATGACCAGAAAACTGATAATATTTACAACTCCGGAAACTTTAGGGAGCGTTTTCACTTGAATTTGCTTTCAAATGTTAGGAATTCATGTTTATACAGCTCAAAATTTCTGTAGAAAGACTGTAAGTAAGGACTTCACTGTTAATGTTTACAATTGAGGCCGAACTTCTCTGGCGTCTTTTGTGTGAATCAGTTAAAATCATAACGGTTCCAGTACTTACTTGTAACAAAACTCTCTAATTGTGGTAAAACTCTTAAAATACACAATTAGAGTTTCCAGAAATGATTAAAAACTTGTAAGAAACCCTTGAAATAAAAGTAAATGGATTCGTACTACATTTCCTGCCGTTTTTTACTGACAGACATTACCAGCGGAAAGCTGGGAAATGACCAGAAAACTGATAATATTTACAACTCCGGACACTTTAGGGAGCGTTTTCACTTGAATTTGCTTTCAAATATTAGGAATTCAGGTTTATACAGCTCAAAATTTCTGTAGGAAGACTGTAATTAAGGACTTCACTGCTAATGTTTACAATTGAGGCCAAATGTCTCTGGCGTCTTTTGTGTGAGTTAAAATCCTTATGGTTCCAGTACATACTTGTAAGAAAACTCTCTAATTGTGGTAAAACTCTTAAAATACGCAATTAGAGTTTCCAGAAATGATTAAAAACTTGTAAGAAACCCTTGAAATAAAAGTAAATGGATTCGTACTACATTTCCTGCCATTTTTTTACTGACAGACATTACCAGTGGAAAACTGGTAAATGACCCAAACCTGATAATATTTACAACTCCGGACACTTTAGGGAGCGTTTTCACTTGAATTTGCTTTCAAATGTTAGGAATTCATATATATACAGCTCAAAATTTCTGTAGAAACACTGTAAGTAAGGACTTCACTATTAATGTTTACAATTGATGCCGAACTTCTCTGGCGTCTTTTGTGTGAATCAGTTAAAATCCTAACCGTTCCAGGACTTACTTGTAACAAAACTCTCTAATTGTGGTAAAACTCTTAAAATACGCAATTAGAGTTTCCAGAAATGATTAAAAACTTGTAAGAAACCCTTGAAATAAAAGCAAATGGATTCGTACTACATTTTCTGCCGTTTTTTAATCCCAGACATTACCAGTGGAAAGCTGGTAAATGACCAGAAAACTGATAATATTTACAACTCCGGACACTTTAGGGAGCGTTTTCACTTGAATTTGCTTTCAAATGTTAGGAATTTATGTTTATACAGCTCAAAATTTCTGTAGAAAGACTGTAAGTAAGGACTTCACTGTTAATGTTTACAATTGAGGCCGAACTTCTCTGGCGTCTTTTGTGTGAATCAGTTAAAATCCTAACGGTTCCAGTACTTACTTGTAACAAAACTCTCTAATTGTGGTAAAACTCTTAAAATACACAATTAGAGTTTCCAGAAATGATTAAAAACTTGTAAGAAACCCTTGAAATAAAAGTAAATGTATTCGTACTACATTTCCTGCCGTTTTTTACTGACAGACATTACCAGCGGAAAGCTGGGAAATGACCAGAAAACTGATAATATTTACAACTCCGGACACTTTAGGGAGCGTTTTCACTTGAATTTGCTTTCAAATATTAGGAATTCATGGTTATACAGCTCAAAATTTCTGTAGAAAGACTGTAAGTAAGGACTTCACTGCGAAAGTTTACAACGGAGGCCGAACTTCTCTGGCGTCTTTTTTGTGAATCACTTAAAATCCTTACGGTTCCATTACTTACTTGTAAGAAAACTCTCTAATTTTGGTAAAACTCTTAAAATACGCAATTAGAGTTTCCAGAAACGATTAAAAACTTGTAAGAAACCCTTGAAATAAAAGTAAATGGATTCGTACTACATTTCCTGCCGTTTTTTAATCACAGACATTACCAGTGGAAAGCTGGTAAATGACCAGAAAACTGATACTATTTACAACTCCGGACACTTTAGGGAGCGTTTTCACTTGAATTTGCTTTCAAATATTAGGAATTCATGTTTATACAGCTCAAAATTTCTGTAGAAAGACTGTAAGTAAGGACTGCACTGCTAATGTTTACAATTGAGGCCAAATGTCTCTGGCGTCTTTTGTGTGAGTTAAAATCCTTATGGTTCCAGTACATACTTGTAACAAAACTCTATAATTTGGTAAAACTCTTAAAATACGCCATTAGAATTTCCAGAAATGATTATAAACTTGTAAGAAACCCTTGAAATAAAAGTAAATGGATTCGTACTACATTTCCTGCCATTTTTTAATCCCAGACATTACCAGTGGAAAGCTGGTAAATGCCCAGAAAACTGATAATATTTACAACTCCGGGCACTTTAGGGAGCGTTTTCACTTGAATTTGCTTTCAAATGTTAGGAATTCATGTTTATACAGCTCAAAGTTTCTGTAGAAGGTCTGTAAGGAATGACTATACTGCCTATGTTTACAATTGAGGCCGAACTTCTCTGGCGTCTTTTGTGTGAATCAGTTAAAATCCTAACGGTTCCAGTACTTACTTGTAAGAAAACTCTCTAATTGTGGTAAAACTCTTAAAATACGCAATTTGAGTTTCCAGAAATGATTAAAAACTTGTAAGAAACCCTTGAAATAAAAGCAAATGGATTCGTAATACATTTCCTGCCGTTTTTTAATCCCAGACATTACCAGTGGAAAGCTGGTAAATGACCAGAAAACTGATAATATTTACAACTCCGGACACTTTAGGGAGCGTTTTCACTTGAATTTGCTTTCAAATGTTAGGAATTCATGTTTATACAGCTCAAAGTTTCTGTAGAAGGTCTGTAAGGAATGACTATACTGCCTATGTTTACAATTGAGGCCGAACTTCTCTGGCGTCTTTTGTGTGAATCAGTTAAAATCCTTATGGTTCCAGTACTTACTTGTAAGAAAACTCTCTAATTGTGGTAAAACTCTTAAAATACGCAATTTGAGTTTCCAGAAATGATTAAAAACTTGTAAGAAACCCTTGAAATAAAAGTAAATGGATTCGTACTACATTTCCTGCCGTTTTTTACTGACAGACATTACCAGTGGAAAGCTGGTAAATGACCAGAAAACTGATAATATTTACAACTCCGGAAACTTTAGGGAGCGTTTTCACTTGAATTTGCTTTCAAATGTTAGGAATTCATGTTTATACAGCTCAAAATTTCTGTAGAAAGACTGTAAGTAAGGACTTCACTGTTAATGTTTACAATTGAGGCCGAACTTCTCTGGCGTCTTTTGTGTGAATCAGTTAAAATCCTAACGGTTCCAGTACTTACTTGTAACAAAACTCTCTAATTGTGGTAAAACTCTTAAAATACACAATTAGAGTTTCCAGAAATGATTAAAAACTTGTAAGAAACCCTTGAAATAAAAGTAAATGGATTCGTACTACATTTCCTGCCGTTTTTTACTGACAGACATTACCAGCGGAAAGCTGGGAAATGACCAGAAAACTGATAATATTTACAACTCCGGACACTTTAGGGAGCGTTTTCACTTGAATTTGCTTTCAAATATTAGGAATTCATGGTTATACAGCTCAAAATTTCTGTAGAAAGACTGTAAGTAAGGACTTCACTGCGAAAGTTTACAACGGAGGCCGAACTTCTCTGGCGTCTTTTTTGTGAATCACTTAAAATCCTTACGGTTCCATTACTTACTTGTAAGAAAACTCTCTAATTTTGGTAAAACTCTTAAAATACGCAATTAGAGTTTCCAGAAACGATTAAAAACTTGTAAGAAACCCTTGAAATAAAAGTAAATGGATTCGTACTACATTTCCTGCCGTTTTTTAATCACAGACATTACCAGTGGAAAGCTGGTAAATGACCAGAAAACTGATACTATTTACAACTCCGGACACTTTAGGGAGCGTTTTCACTTGAATTTGCTTTCAAATATTAGGAATTCATGTTTATACAGCTCAAAATTTCTGTAGAAAGACTGTAAGTAAGGACTGCACTGCTAATGTTTACAATTGAGGCCTAATGTCTCTGGCGTCTTTTGTGTGAGTTAAAATCCTTATGGTTCCAGTACATACTTGTAACAAAACTCTCTAATTGTGGTAAAACTCTTAAAATACGCCATTAGAATTTCCAGAAATGATTATAAACTGGTAAGAAACCCTTGAAATAAAAGTAAATGGATTCGTACTACATTTCCTGCCATTTTTTAATCCCAGACATTACCAGTGGAAAGCTGGTAAATGCCCAGAAAACTGATAATATTTACAACTCCGGGCACTTTAGGGAGCGTTTTCACTTGAATTTGCTTTCAAATGTTAGGAATTCATGTTTATACAGCTCAAAGTTTCTGTAGAAGGTCTGTAAGGAATGACTATACTGCCTATGTTTACAATTGAGGCCGAACTTCTCTGGCGTCTTTTGTGTGAATCAGTTAAAATCCTAACGGTTCCAGTACTTACTTGTAAGAAAACTCTCTAATTGTGGTAAAACTCTTAAAATACGCAATTTGAGTTTCCAGAAATGATTAAAAACTTGTAAGAAACCCTTGAAATAAAAGTAAATGGATTCGTACTACATTTCCTGCCATTTTTTTACTGACAGACATTACCAGTGGAAAGCTGGTAAATGACCAGAAAACTGATAATATTTACAACTCCGGACACTTTAGGGAGCGTTTTCACTTGAATTTGCTTTCAAATGTTAGGAATTCATGTTTATACAGCTCAAAATTTCTGTAGAAAGACTGTAAGTAAGGACTTCACTGTTAATGTTTACAATTGAGGCCGAACTTCTCTGGCGTCTTTTGTGTGAATCAGTTAAAATCCTAACCGTTCCAGTACTTACTTGTAACAAAACTCTCTAATTGTGGTAAAACTCTTAAAATACGCAGTTAGAGTTTCCAGAAATGATTAAAAACTTGTAAGAAACCCTTGAAATAAAAGCAAATGGATTCGTAATACATTTCCTGCCGTTTTTTAATCCCAGACATTACCAGTGGAAAGCTGGTAAATGACCAGAAAACTGATAATATTTACAACTCCGGACACTTTAGGGAGCGTTTTCACTTGAATTTGCTTTCAAATGTTAGGAATTCATGTTTATACAGCTCAAAGTTTCTGTAGAAGGTCTGTAAGGAATGACTATACTGCCTATGTTTACAATTGAGGCCGAACTTCTCTGGCGTCTTTTGTGTGAATCAGTTAAAATCCTTATGGTTCCAGTACTTACTTGTAAGAAAACTCTCTAATTGTGGTAAAACTCTTAAAATACGCAATTTGAGTTTCCAGAAATGATTAAAAACTTGTAAGAAACCCTTGAAATAAAAGTAAATGGATTCGTACTACATTTCCTGCCGTTTTTTACTGACAGACATTACCAGTGGAAAGCTGGTAAATGACCAGAAAACTGATAATATTTACAACTCCGGAAACTTTAGGGAGCGTTTTCACTTGAATTTGCTTTCAAATGTTAGGAATTCATGTTTATACAGCTCAAAATTTCTGTAGAAAGACTGTAAGTAAGGACTTCACTGTTAATGTTTACAATTGAGGCCGAACTTCTCTGGCGTCTTTTGTGTGAATCAGTTAAAATCCTAACGGTTCCAGTACTTACTTGTAACAAAACTCTCTAATTGTGGTAAAACTCTTAAAATACACAATTAGAGTTTCCAGAAATGATTAAAAACTTGTAAGAAACCCTTGAAATAAAAGTAAATGGATTCGTACTACATTTCCTGCCGTTTTTTACTGACAGACATTACCAGCGGAAAGCTGGGAAATGACCAGAAAACTGATAATATTTACAACTCCGGACACTTTAGGGAGCGTTTTCACTTGAATTTGCTTTCAAATATTAGGAATTCAGGTTTATACAGCTCAAAATTTCTGTAGGAAGACTGTAATTAAGGACTTCACTGCTAATGTTTACAATTGAGGCCAAATGTCTCTGGCGTCTTTTGTGTGAGTTAAAATCCTTATGGTTCCAGTACATACTTGTAAGAAAACTCTCTAATTGTGGTAAAACTCTTAAAATACGCAATTAGAGTTTCCAGAAATGATTAAAAACTTGTAAGAAACCCTTGAAATAAAAGTAAATGGATTCGTACTACATTTCCTGCCGTTTTTTACTGACAGACATTACCAGTGGAAAGCTGGTAAATGACCAGAAAACTGATAATATTTACAACTCCGGACACTTTAGGGAGCGTTTTCACTTGAATTTGCTTTCAAATGTTAGGAATTCATGGTTATACAGCTCAAAATTTCTGTAGAAAGACTGTAAGTAAGGACTTCACTGTTAATGTTTACAATTGAGGCCGAACTTCTCTGGCGTCTTTTGTGTGAATCAGTTAAAATCCTAACCGTTCCAGTACTTACTTGTAACAAAACTCTCTAATTGTGGTAAAACTCTTAAAATACGCAATTAGAGTTTCCAGAAATGATTAAAAACTTGTAAGAAACCCTTGAAATAAAAGTAAATGGATTCGTACTACATTTCCTGCCGTTTTTTAATCCCAGACATTACCAGTGGAAAGCTGGTAAATGACCAGAAAACTGATAATATTTACAACTCCGGACACTTTAGGGAGCGTTTTCACTTGAATTTGCTTTCAAATATTAGGAATTCATGTTTATACACCTCAAAATTTTTGTAGAAAGACTGTAAGTAAGGACTGCACTGCTAATGTTTACAATTGAGGCCAAATGTCTCTGGCGTCTTTTGTGTGAGTTAAAATCCTTATGGTTCCAGTACATACTTGTAACAAAACTCTCTAATTGTGGTAAAACTCTTAAAATACGCCATTAGAATTTCCAGAAATGATTATAAACTTGTAAGAAACCCTTGAAATAAAAGTAAATGGATTCGTACTACATTTCCTGCCATTTTTTTACTGACAGACATTACCAGTGGAAAACTGGTAAATGACCCAAACCTGATAATATTTACAACTCCGGACACTTTAGGGAGCGTTTTCACTTGAATTTGCTTTCAAATGTTAGGAATTCATATATATACAGCTCAAAATTTCTGTAGAAACACTGTAAGTAAGGACTTCACTATTAATGTTTACAATTGATGCCGAACTTCTCTGGCGTCTTTTGTGTGAATCAGTTAAAATCCTAACCGTTCCAGGACTTACTTGTAACAAAACTCTCTAATTGTGGTAAAACTCTTAAAATACGCAATTTGAGTTTCCAGAAATGATTAAAAACTTGTAAGAAACCCTTGAAATAAAAGTAAATGGATTCGTACTACATTTCCTGCCATTTTTTTACTGACAGACATTACCAGTGGAAAGCTGGTAAATGACCAGAAAACTGATAATATTTACAACTCCGGACACTTTAGGGAGCGTTTTCACTTGAATTTGCTTTCAAATGTTAGGAATTCATGTTTATACAGCTCAAAATTTCTGTAGAAAGACTGTAAGTAAGGACTTCACTGTTAATGTTTACAATTGAGGCCGAACTTCTCTGGCGTCTTTTGTGTGAATCAGTTAAAATCCTAACCGTTCCAGTACTTACTTGTAACAAAACTCTCTAATTGTGGTAAAACTCTTAAAATACGCAGTTAGAGATTCCAGAAATGATTAAAAACTTGTAAGAAACCCTTGAAATAAAAGCAAATGGATTCGTAATACATTTCCTGCCGTTTTTTAATCCCAGACATTACCAGTGGAAAGCTGGTAAATGACCAGAAAACTGATAATATTTACAACTCCGGACACTTTAGGGAGCGTTTTCACTTGAATTTGCTTTCAAATGTTAGGAATTCATGGTTATACAGCTCAAAATTTCTGTAGAAAGACTGTAAGTAAGGACTTCACTGTTAATGTTTACAATTGAGGCCGAACTTCTCTGGCGTCTTTTGTGTGAATCAGTTAAAATCCTAACCGTTCCAGTACTTACTTGTAACAAAACTCTCTAATTGTGGTAAAACTCTTAAAATACGCAATTAGAGTTTCCAGAAATGATTAAAAACTTGTAAGAAACCCTTGAAATAAAAGTAAATGGATTCGTACTACATTTCCTGCCGTTTTTTAATCCCAGACATTACCAGTGGAAAGCTGGTAAATGACCAGAAAACTGATAATATTTACAACTCCGGACACTTTAGGGAGCGTTTTCACTTGAATTTGCTTTCAAATATTAGGAATTCATGTTTATACACCTCAAAATTTTTGTAGAAAGACTGTAAGTAAGGACTGCACTGCTAATGTTTACAATTGAGGCCAAATGTCTCTGGCGTCTTTTGTGTGAGTTAAAATCCTTATGGTTCCAGTACATACTTGTAACAAAACTCTCTAATTGTGGTAAAACTCTTAAAATACGCCATTAGAATTTCCAGAAATGATTATAAACTTGTAAGAAACCCTTGAAATAAAAGTAAATGGATTCGTACTACATTTCCTGCCATTTTTTTACTGACAGACATTACCAGTGGAAAACTGGTAAATGACCCAAACCTGATAATATTTACAACTCCGGACACTTTAGGGAGCGTTTTCACTTGAATTTGCTTTCAAATGTTAGGAATTCATATATATACAGCTCAAAATTTCTGTAGAAACACTGTAAGTAAGGACTTCACTATTAATGTTTACAATTGATGCCGAACTTCTCTGGCGTCTTTTGTGTGAATCAGTTAAAATCCTAACCGTTCCAGGACTTACTTGTAACAAAACTCTCTAATTGTGGTAAAACTCTTAAAATACGCAATTAGAGTTTCCAGAAATGATTAAAAACTTGTAAGAAACCCTTGAAATAAAAGCAAATGGATTCGTACTACATTTTCTGCCGTTTTTTAATCCCAGACATTACCAGTGGAAAGCTGGTAAATGACCAGAAAACTGATAATATTTACAACTCCGGACACTTTAGGGAGCGTTTTCACTTGAATTTGCTTTCAAATGTTAGGAATTTATGTTTATACAGCTCAAAATTTCTGTAGAAAGACTGTAAGTAAGGACTTCACTGTTAATGTTTACAATTGAGGCCGAACTTCTCTGGCGTCTTTTGTGTGAATCAGTTAAAATCCTAACGGTTCCAGTACTTACTTGTAACAAAACTCTCTAATTGTGGTAAAACTCTTAAAATACACAATTAGAGTTTCCAGAAATGATTAAAAACTTGTAAGAAACCCTTGAAATAAAAGTAAATGTATTCGTACTACATTTCCTGCCGTTTTTTACTGACAGACATTACCAGCGGAAAGCTGGGAAATGACCAGAAAACTGATAATATTTACAACTCCGGACACTTTAGGGAGCGTTTTCACTTGAATTTGCTTTCAAATATTAGGAATTCATGGTTATACAGCTCAAAATTTCTGTAGAAAGACTGTAAGTAAGGACTTCACTGCGAAAGTTTACAACGGAGGCCGAACTTCTCTGGCGTCTTTTTTGTGAATCACTTAAAATCCTTACGGTTCCATTACTTACTTGTAAGAAAACTCTCTAATTTTGGTAAAACTCTTAAAATACGCAATTAGAGTTTCCAGAAACGATTAAAAACTTGTAAGAAACCCTTGAAATAAAAGTAAATGGATTCGTACTACATTTCCTGCCGTTTTTTAATCACAGACATTACCAGTGGAAAGCTGGTAAATGACCAGAAAACTGATACTATTTACAACTCCGGACACTTTAGGGAGCGTTTTCACTTGAATTTGCTTTCAAATATTAGGAATTCATGTTTATACAGCTCAAAATTTCTGTAGAAAGACTGTAAGTAAGGACTGCACTGCTAATGTTTACAATTGAGGCCAAATGTCTCTGGCGTCTTTTGTGTGAGTTAAAATCCTTATGGTTCCAGTACATACTTGTAACAAAACTCTATAATTTGGTAAAACTCTTAAAATACGCCATTAGAATTTCCAGAAATGATTATAAACTTGTAAGAAACCCTTGAAATAAAAGTAAATGGATTCGTACTACATTTCCTGCCATTTTTTAATCCCAGACATTACCAGTGGAAAGCTGGTAAATGCCCAGAAAACTGATAATATTTACAACTCCGGGCACTTTAGGGAGCGTTTTCACTTGAATTTGCTTTCAAATGTTAGGAATTCATGTTTATACAGCTCAAAGTTTCTGTAGAAGGTCTGTAAGGAATGACTATACTGCCTATGTTTACAATTGAGGCCGAACTTCTCTGGCGTCTTTTGTGTGAATCAGTTAAAATCCTAACGGTTCCAGTACTTACTTGTAAGAAAACTCTCTAATTGTGGTAAAACTCTTAAAATACGCAATTTGAGTTTCCAGAAATGATTAAAAACTTGTAAGAAACCCTTGAAATAAAAGCAAATGGATTCGTAATACATTTCCTGCCGTTTTTTAATCCCAGACATTACCAGTGGAAAGCTGGTAAATGACCAGAAAACTGATAATATTTACAACTCCGGACACTTTAGGGAGCGTTTTCACTTGAATTTGCTTTCAAATGTTAGGAATTCATGTTTATACAGCTCAAAGTTTCTGTAGAAGGTCTGTAAGGAATGACTATACTGCCTATGTTTACAATTGAGGCCGAACTTCTCTGGCGTCTTTTGTGTGAATCAGTTAAAATCCTTATGGTTCCAGTACTTACTTGTAAGAAAACTCTCTAATTGTGGTAAAACTCTTAAAATACGCAATTTGAGTTTCCAGAAATGATTAAAAACTTGTAAGAAACCCTTGAAATAAAAGTAAATGGATTCGTACTACATTTCCTGCCGTTTTTTACTGACAGACATTACCAGTGGAAAGCTGGTAAATGACCAGAAAACTGATAATATTTACAACTCCGGAAACTTTAGGGAGCGTTTTCACTTGAATTTGCTTTCAAATGTTAGGAATTCATGTTTATACAGCTCAAAATTTCTGTAGAAAGACTGTAAGTAAGGACTTCACTGTTAATGTTTACAATTGAGGCCGAACTTCTCTGGCGTCTTTTGTGTGAATCAGTTAAAATCCTAACGGTTCCAGTACTTACTTGTAACAAAACTCTCTAATTGTGGTAAAACTCTTAAAATACACAATTAGAGTTTCCAGAAATGATTAAAAACTTGTAAGAAACCCTTGAAATAAAAGTAAATGGATTCGTACTACATTTCCTGCCGTTTTTTACTGACAGACATTACCAGCGGAAAGCTGGGAAATGACCAGAAAACTGATAATATTTACAACTCCGGACACTTTAGGGAGCGTTTTCACTTGAATTTGCTTTCAAATATTAGGAATTCATGGTTATACAGCTCAAAATTTCTGTAGAAAGACTGTAAGTAAGGACTTCACTGCGAAAGTTTACAACGGAGGCCGAACTTCTCTGGCGTCTTTTTTGTGAATCACTTAAAATCCTTACGGTTCCATTACTTACTTGTAAGAAAACTCTCTAATTTTGGTAAAACTCTTAAAATACGCAATTAGAGTTTCCAGAAACGATTAAAAACTTGTAAGAAACCCTTGAAATAAAAGTAAATGGATTCGTACTACATTTCCTGCCGTTTTTTAATCACAGACATTACCAGTGGAAAGCTGGTAAATGACCAGAAAACTGATACTATTTACAACTCCGGACACTTTAGGGAGCGTTTTCACTTGAATTTGCTTTCAAATATTAGGAATTCATGTTTATACAGCTCAAAATTTCTGTAGAAAGACTGTAAGTAAGGACTGCACTGCTAATGTTTACAATTGAGGCCTAATGTCTCTGGCGTCTTTTGTGTGAGTTAAAATCCTTATGGTTCCAGTACATACTTGTAACAAAACTCTCTAATTGTGGTAAAACTCTTAAAATACGCCATTAGAATTTCCAGAAATGATTATAAACTGGTAAGAAACCCTTGAAATAAAAGTAAATGGATTCGTACTACATTTCCTGCCATTTTTTAATCCCAGACATTACCAGTGGAAAGCTGGTAAATGCCCAGAAAACTGATAATATTTACAACTCCGGGCACTTTAGGGAGCGTTTTCACTTGAATTTGCTTTCAAATGTTAGGAATTCATGTTTATACAGCTCAAAGTTTCTGTAGAAGGTCTGTAAGGAATGACTATACTGCCTATGTTTACAATTGAGGCCGAACTTCTCTGGCGTCTTTTGTGTGAATCAGTTAAAATCCTAACGGTTCCAGTACTTACTTGTAAGAAAACTCTCTAATTGTGGTAAAACTCTTAAAATACGCAATTTGAGTTTCCAGAAATGATTAAAAACTTGTAAGAAACCCTTGAAATAAAAGTAAATGGATTCGTACTACATTTCCTGCCATTTTTTTACTGACAGACATTACCAGTGGAAAGCTGGTAAATGACCAGAAAACTGATAATATTTACAACTCCGGACACTTTAGGGAGCGTTTTCACTTGAATTTGCTTTCAAATGTTAGGAATTCATGGTTATACAGCTCAAAATTTCTGTAGAAAGACTGTAAGTAAGGACTTCACTGTTAATGTTTACAATTGAGGCCGAACTTCTCTGGCGTCTTTTGTGTGAATCAGTTAAAATCCTAACCGTTCCAGTACTTACTTGTAACAAAACTCTCTAATTGTGGTAAAACTCTTAAAATACGCAGTTAGAGTTTCCAGAAATGATTAAAAACTTGTAAGAAACCCTTGAAATAAAAGCAAATGGATTCGTAATACATTTCCTGCCGTTTTTTAATCCCAGACATTACCAGTGGAAAGCTGGGAAATGACCAGAAAACTGATAATATTTACAACTCCGGAAACTTTAGGGAGCGTTTTCACTTGAATTTGCTTTCAAATGTTAGGAATTCATGTTTATACAGCTCAAAGTTTCTGTAGAAGGTCTGTAAGGAATGACTATACTGCCTATGTTTACAATTGAGGCCGAACTTCTCTGGCGTCTTTTGTGTGAATCAGTTAAAATCCTTATGGTTCCAGTACTTACTTGTAACAAAACTCTCTAATTGTGGTAAAACTCTTAAAATACGCAATTTGAGTTTCCAGAAATGATTAAAAACTTGTAAGAAACCCTTGAAATAAAAGTAAATGGATTCGTACTACATTTCCTGCCGTTTTTTACTGACAGACATTACCAGTGGAAAGCTGGTAAATGACCAGAAAACTGATAATATTTACAACTCCGGAAACTTTAGGGAGCGTTTTCACTTGAATTTGCTTTCAAATGTTAGGAATTCATGTTTATACAGCTCAAAATTTCTGTAGAAAGACTGTAAGTAAGGACTGCACTGCTAATGTTTACAATTGAGGCCAAATGTCTCTGGCGTCTTTTGTGTGAATCAGTTAAAATCCTAACGGTTCCAGTACTTACTTGTAACAAAACTCTCTAATTGTGGTAAAACTCTTAAAATACGCAATTAGAGTTTCCAGAAATGATTCAAAACTTGTAAGAAACCCTTGAAATAAAAGCAAATGGATTCGTACTACATTTTCTGCCGTTTTTTAATCACAGACATTACCAGTGGAAAGCTGGTAAATGACCAGAAAACTGATAATATTTACCACTCCGGACACTTTATGCAGCGTTTTCACTTGAATTTGCTTTCAAATATTAGGAATTCATGTTTATACAGCTCAAAATTTCTGTAGAAAGACTGTAAGTAAGGACTTCACTGCTAATGTTTACAATGGAGGCCGAACTTCTCTGGCGTCTTTTGTGTGAATCACTTAAAATCCTTACGGTTCCATTACTTACTTGTAAGAAAACCCTCCAATTGTGGTAAAACTCTTAAAATACGCAATTAGAGTTTCCAGAAATGATTAAAAACTTGTAAGAAACCCTTGAAATAAAAGCAAATGGATTCGTAATACATTTCCTGCCGTTTTTTAATCCCAGACATTACCAGTGGAAAGCTGGTAAATGACCAGAAAACTGATAATATTTACAACTCCGGACACTTTAGGGAGCATTTTCACTTGAATTTGCTTTCAAATGTTAGGAATTCATGTTTATACAGCTCAAAGTTTCTGTAGAAGGTCTGTAAGGAATGACTATACTGCCTATGTTTACAATTGAGGCCGAACTTCTCTGGCGTCTTTTGTGTGAATCAGTTAAAATCCTTATGGTTCCAGTACTTACTTGTAAGAAAACTCTCTAATTGTGGTAAAACTCTTAAAATACGCAATTTGAGTTTCCAGAAATGATTAAAAACTTGTAAGAAACCCTTGAAATAAAAGTAAATGGATTCGTACTACATTTCCTGCCGTTTTTTACTGACAGACATTACCAGTGGAAAGCTGGTAAATGACCAGAAAACTGATAATATTTACAACTCCGGAAACTTTAGGGAGCGTTTTCACTTGAATTTGCTTTCAAATGTTAGGAATTTATGTTTATACAGCTCAAAATTTCTGTAGAAAGACTGTAAGTAAGGACTTCACTGTTAATGTTTACAATTGAGGCCGAACTTCTCTGGCGTCTTTTGTGTGAATCAGTTAAAATCCTAACGGTTCCAGTACTTACTTGTAACAAAACTCTCTAATTGTGGTAAAACTCTTAAAATACACAATTAGAGTTTCCAGAAATGATTAAAAACTTGTAAGAAACCCTTGAAATAAAAGTAAATGTATTCGTACTACATTTCCTGCCGTTTTTTACTGACAGACATTACCAGCGGAAAGCTGGGAAATGACCAGAAAACTGATAATATTTACAACTCCGGACACTTTAGGGAGCGTTTTCACTTGAATTTGCTTTCAAATATTAGGAATTCATGGTTATACAGCTCAAAATTTCTGTAGAAAGACTGTAAGTAAGGACTTCACTGCGAAAGTTTACAACGGAGGCCGAACTTCTCTGGCGTCTTTTTTGTGAATCACTTAAAATCCTTACGGTTCCATTACTTACTTGTAAGAAAACTCTCTAATTTTGGTAAAACTCTTAAAATACGCAATTAGAGTTTCCAGAAACGATTAAAAACTTGTAAGAAACCCTTGAAATAAAAGTAAATGGATTCGTACTACATTTCCTGCCGTTTTTTAATCACAGACATTACCAGTGGAAAGCTGGTAAATGACCAGAAAACTGATACTATTTACAACTCCGGACACTTTAGGGAGCGTTTTCACTTGAATTTGCTTTCAAATATTAGGAATTCATGTTTATACAGCTCAAAATTTCTGTAGAAAGACTGTAAGTAAGGACTGCACTGCTAATGTTTACAATTGAGGCCAAATGTCTCTGGCGTCTTTTGTGTGAGTTAAAATCCTTATGGTTCCAGTACATACTTGTAACAAAACTCTCTAATTGTGGTAAAACTCTTAAAATACGCCATTAGAATTTCCAGAAATGATTATAAACTGGTAAGAAACCCTTGAAATAAAAGTAAATGGATTCGTACTACATTTCCTGCCATTTTTTAATCCCAGACATTACCAGTGGAAAGCTGGTAAATGCCCAGAAAACTGATAATATTTACAACTCCGGGCACTTTAGGGAGCGTTTTCACTTGAATTTGCTTTCAAATGTTAGGAATTCATGTTTATACAGCTCAAAGTTTCTGTAGAAGGTCTGTAAGGAATGACTATACTGCCTATGTTTACAATTGAGGCCGAACTTCTCTGGCGTCTTTTGTGTGAATCAGTTAAAATCCTAACGGTTCCAGTACTTACTTGTAAGAAAACTCTCTAATTGTGGTAAAACTCTTAAAATACGCAATTTGAGTTTCCAGAAATGATTAAAAACTTGTAAGAAACCCTTGAAATAAAAGTAAATGGATTCGTACTACATTTCCTGCCGTTTTTTTACTGACAGACATTACCAGTGGAAAGCTGGTAAATGACCAGAAAACTGATACTATTTACAACTCCGGACACTTTAGGGAGCGTTTTCACTTGAATTTGCTTTCAAATATTAGGAATTCATATTTATACAGCTCAAAATTTCTGTAGAAAGACTGTAAGTAAGGACTGCACTGCTAATGTTTACAATTGAGGCCAAATGTCTCTGGCGTCTTTTGTGTGAGTTAAAATCCTTATGGTTCCAGTACATACTTGAAACAAAACTCTCTAATTGTGGTAAAACTCTTAAAATACGCCATTAGAGTTTCCAGAAATGATTATAAACTTGTAAGAAACCCTTGAAATAAAAGTAAATGGATTCGTACTACATTTCCTGCCATTTTTTAATCCCAGACATTACCAGTGGAAAGCTGGTAAATGACCAAAAACTGATTATATTTACAACTCCGGAAACTTTAGGGAGCGTTTTCACTTGAATTAGCTTTCAAATGTTAGGAATTCATGTTTATACAGCTCAAAGTTTCTGTAGAAGGTCTGTAAGGAATGACTATACTGCCTATGGTTACAATTGAGGCCGAACTTCTCTGGCGTCTTTTGTGTGAATCAGTTAAAATCCTAACGGTTCCAGTACTTACTTGTAAGAAAACTCTCTAATTGTGGTAAAACTCTTAAAATACGCAATTTGAGTTTCCAGAAATGATTAAAAACTTGTAAGAAACCCTTGAAATAAAAGTAAATGGATTCGTACTACATTTCCTGCCATTTTTTTACTGACAGACATTACCAGTGGAAAACTGGTAAATGACCCAAACCTGATAATATTTACAACTCCGGACACTTTAGGGAGCGTTTTCACTTGAATTTGCTTTCAAATGTTAGGAATTCATATATATACAGCTCAAAATTTCTGTAGAAAGACTGTAAGTAAGGACTTCACTGTTAATGTTTACAATTGATGCCGAACTTCTCTGGCGTCTTTTGTGTGAATCAGTTAAAATCCTAACCGTTCCAGGACTTACTTGTAACAAAACTCTCTAATTGTGGTAAAACTCTTAAAATACGCAATTAGAGTTTCCAGAAATGATTATAAACTTGTAAGAAACCCTTGAAATAAAAGTAAATGGATTCGTACTACATTTCCTGCCGTTTTTTAATCCCAGATTTTACCAGTGGAAAGCTGGTAAATGAACAAAAACTGATAATATTTACAACTCCGGACACTTTAGGGAGCGTTTTCACTTGAATTTGCTTTTAAATGTTAGGAATTCATGTTTATACAGCTCAAAGTTTCTGTAGAAGGTCTGTAAGGAATGACTATACTGCCTATGCTTACAATTGAGGCCGAACTTCTCTGGCATCTTTTGTGTGAATCAGTTAAAATCCTTACGGTTCCAGGATTACTTGTAAGAAAACTCTCTAATTGTGGTAAAACTCTTAAAATACGCAATTTGAGTTTCCAGAAATGATTAAAAACTTGTAAGAAACCCTTGAAATAAAAGTAAATGGATTCGTACTACATTTCCTGCCATTTTTTAATCCCAGACATTACCAGTGGAAAGCTGGTAAATGACCAAAAACTGATAATATTTACAACTCCGGACACTTTAGGGAGCGTTTTCACTTGAATTTGCTTTCAAATGTTAGGAATTCATGGTTATACAGCTCAAAATTTCTGTAGAAAGACTGTAAGTAAGGACTTCACTGCGAAAGTTTACAACGGAGGCCGAACTTCTCTGGCGTCTTTTGTGTGAATCACTTAAAATCCTTACGGTTCCATTACTTACTTGTAAGAAAACTCTCTAATTTTGGTAAAACTCTTAAAATACGTAATTTGAGTTTCCAGAAACGATTAAAAACTTGTAAGAAACCCGTGAAATAAAAGCAAATGGATTCGTACTACATTTCCTGCCGTTTTTTTACTGACAGACATTACCAGTGGAAAGCTGGTAAATGACCAGAAAACTGATACTATTTACAAATCCGGACACTTTAGGGAGCGTTTTCACTTGAATTTGCTTTCAAATATTAGGAATTCATGTTTATACAACTCAAAATTTCTGTAGAAAGACTGTAAGTAAGGACTGCACTGCTAATGTTTACAATTGAGGCCAAATGTCTCTGGCGTCTTTTGTGTGAGTTAAAATCCTTATGGTTCCAGTACATACTTGTAACAAAACTCTCTAATTGTGGTAAAACTCTTAAAATACGCCATTAGAGTTTCCAGAAATGATTATAAACTTGTAAGAAACCCTTGAAATAAAAGTAAATGGATTCGTACTACATTTTTTAATCCCAGACATTACCAGTGGAAAGCTGGTAAATGACCAGAAAACTGATAATATTTACAACTCCGGGCACTTTAGGGTGCGTTTTCACTTGAATTTGCTTTCAAATGTTAGGAATTCATGTTTATACAGCTCAAAGTTTCTGTAGAAGGTCTGTAAGGAATGACTATACTGCCTATGTTTACAATTGAGGCCGAACTTCTCTGGCGTCTTTTGTGTGAATCAGTTAAAATCCTAACGGTTCCAGTACTTACTTGTAAGAAAACTCTCTAATTGTGGTAAAACTCTTAAAATACGCAATTTGAGTTTCCAGAAATGATTAAAAACTTGTAAGAAACCCTTGAAATAAAAGTAAATGGATTCGTACTACATTTCCTGCCATTTTTTAATCCAGGACATTACCAGTGGAAAGCTGGTAAATGACCAAAAACTGATAATATTTACAACTCCGGACACTTTAGGGAGCGTTTTCACTTGAATTTGCTTTCAAATGTTAGGAATTCATGGTTATACAGCTCAAAATTTCTGTAGAAAGACTGTAAGTAAGGACTTCACTGCGAAAGTTTACAACGGAGGCCGAACTTCTCTGGCGTCTTTTGTGTGAATCACTTAAAATCCTTACGGTTCCATTACTTACTTGTAAGAAAACTCTCTAATTTTGGTAAAACTCTTAAAATACGCAATTTGAGTTTCCAGAAACGATTAAAAACTTGTAAGAAACCCTTGAAATAAAAGTAAATGGATTCGTACTACATTTCCTGCCGTTTTTTTACTGACAGACATTACCAGTGGAAAGCTGGTAAATGACCAGAAAACTGATACTATTTACAACTCCGGACACTTTAGGGAGTGTTTTCACTTGAATTTGCTTTCAAATATTAGGAATTCATGTTTATACAGCTCAAAATTTCTGTAGAAAGACTGTAAGTAAGGACTGCACTGCTAATGTTTACAATTGAGGCCAAATGTCTCTGGCGTCTTTTGTGTGAGTTAAAATCCTTATGGTTCCAGTACATACTTGTAACAAAACTCTCTAATTGTGGTAAAACTCTTAAAATACGCCATTAGAGTTTCCAGAAATGATTATAAACTTGTAAGAAACCCTTGAAATAAAAGTAAATGAATTCGTACTACATTTCCTGCCATTTTTTAATCCCAGACATTACCAGTGGAAAGCTGGTAAATGACCAAAAACTGATTATATTTACAACTCCGGAAACTTTAGGGAGCGTTTTCACTTGAATTAGCTTTCAAATGTTAGGAATTCATGTTTATACAGCTCAAAGTTTCTGTAGAAGGTCTGTAAGGAATGACTATACTGCCTATGTTTACAATTGAGGCCGAACTTCTCTGGCGTCTTTTGTGTGAATCAGTTAAAATCCTAACGGTTCCAGTACTTACTTGTAAGAAAATTCTCTAATTGTGGTAAAACTCTTAAAATAGGCAATTTGAGTTTCCAGAAATGATTAAAAACTTGTAAGAAACCCTTGAAATAAAAGTAAATGGATTCGTACTACATTTCCTGCCATTTTTTTACTGACAGACATTACCAGTGGAAAACTGGTAAATGACCCAAACCTGATAATATTTACAACTCCGGACACTTTAGGGAGCGTTTTCACTTGAATTTGCTTTCAAATGTTAGGAATTCATATATATACAGCTCAAAATTTCTGTAGAAAGACTGTAAGTAAGGACTTCACTGTTAATGTTTACAATTGATGCCGAACTTCTCTGGCGTCTTTTGTGTGAATCAGTTAAAATCCTAACCGTTCCAGGACTTACTTGTAACAAAACTCTCTAATTGTGGTAAAACTCTTAAAATACGCAATTAGAGTTTCCAGAAATGATTATAAACTTGTAAGAAACCCTTGAAATAAAAGTAAATGGATTCGTACTACATTTCCTGCCGTTTTTTAATCCCAGATTTTACCAGTGGAAAGCTGGTAAATGAACAAAAACTGATAATATTTACAACTCCGGACACTTTAGGGAGCGTTTTCACTTGAATTTGCTTTCAAATGTTAGGAATTCATGTTTATACAGCTCAAAGTTTCTGTAGAAGGTCTGTAAGGAATGACTATACTGCCTATGCTTACAATTGAGGCCGAACTTCTCTGGCATCTTTTGTGTGAATCAGTTAAAATCCTTACGGTTCCAGGACTTACTTGTAAGAAAACTCTCTAATTGTGGTAAAACTCTTAAAATACGCAATTTGAGTTTCCAGAAATGATTAAAAACTTGTAAGAAACCCTTGAAATAAAAGTAAATGGATTCGTACTACATTTCCTGCCATTTTTTAATCCCAGACATTACCAGTGGAAAGCTGGTAAATGACCAAAAACTGATAATATTTACAACTCCGGACACTTTAGGGAGCGTTTTCACTTGAATTTGCTTTCAAATGTTAGGAATTCATATTTATACAGCTCAAAATTTCTGTAGAAAGACTGTAAGTAAGGACTTCACTGTTAATGTTTACAATTGAGGCCGAACTTCTTTGGCGTCTTTTGTGTGAATCAGTTAAAATCCTTATGATTCCAGTACTTACTTGTTACAAAACTCTCTAATTGTGGTAAAACTCTTAAAATACACAAATAGAGTTTGCAGAAATGATTAAAAACTTGTAAGAAACCCTTGAAATAAAAGTAAATGTATTCGTACTACATTTCCTGCCGTTTTTTACTGACAGACATTACCAGCGGAAAGCTGGGAATTGACCAGAAAACTGATAATATTTACAACTCCGGACACTTTAGGGAGCGTTTTCACTTGAATTTGCTTTCAAATGTTAGGAATTCATGGTTATACAGCTCAAAATTTCTGTAGAAAGACTGTAAGTAAGGACTTCACTGCGAAAGTTTACAACGGAGGCCGAACTTCTCTGGCGTCTTTTGTGTGAATCACTTAAAATCCTTACGGTTCCATTATTTACTTGTAAGAAAACTCTCTAATTTTGGTAAAACTCTTAAAATACGCAATTTGAGTTTCCAGAAACGATTAAAAACTTGTAAGAAACCCTTGAAATAAAAGCAAATGGATTCGTACTACATTTCCTGCCGTTTTTTTACTGACAGACATTACCAGTGGAAGGCTGGTAAATGACCAGAAAACTGATACTATTTACAACTCCGGGCACTTTAGGGAGCGTTTTCACTTGAATTTGCTTTCAAATGTTAGGAATTCATGTTTATACAGCTCAAAGTTTCTGTAGAAGGTCTGTAAGGAATGACTATACTGCCTATGTTTACAATTGAGGCCGAACTTCTCTGGCGTCTTTTGTGTGAATCAGTTAAAATCCTAACGGTTCCAGTACTTACTTGTAAGAAAACTCTCTAATTGTGGTAAAACTCTTAAAATACGCAATTAGAGTTTCCAGAAATGATTATAAACTTGTAAGAAACCCTTGAAATAAAAGTAAATGGATTCGTACTACATTTCCTGCCGTTTTTTAATCCCAGATTTTACCAGCGGAAAGCTGGTAAATGAACAAAAACTGATAATATTTACAACTCCGGACACTTTAGGGAGCGTTTTCAGTTGAATTTGCTTTCAAATGTTAGGAATTCATGTTTATACAGCTCAAAGTTTCTGTAGAAGGTCTGTAAGGAATGACTATACTGCCTATGCTTACAATTGAGGCCGAACTTCTCTGGCATCTTTTGTGTGAATCAGTTAAAATCCTTACGGTTCCAGGACTTACTTGTAACAAAACTCTCTAATTGTGGGAAAACTTTTAAAATACGCAATTTGAGTTTCCAGAAATGATTAAAAACTTGTAAGAAACCCTTGAAATAAAAGTAAATGGATTCGTACTACATTTCCTGCCATTTTTTTACTGACAGACATTACCAGTGGAAAGCTGGTAAATGACCAAAAACTGATAATATTTACAACTCCGGACACTTTAGGGAGCGTTTTCACTTGAATTTGCTTTCAAATGTTAGGAATTCATGGTTATACAGCTCAAAATTTCTGTAGAAAGACTGTAAGTAAGGACTTCACTGCGAAAGTTTACAACGGAGGCCGAACTTCTCTGGCGTCTTTTGTGTGAATCACTTAAAATCCTTACGGTTCCATTACTTACTTGTAAGAAAACTCTCTAATTTTGGTAAAACTCTTAAAATACGTAATTTGAGTTTCCAGAAACGATTAAAAACTTGTAAGAAACCCGTGAAATAAAAGCAAATGGATTCGTACTACATTTCCTGCCGTTTTTTTACTGACAGACATTACCAGTGGAAAGCTGGTAAATGACCAGAAAACTGATACTATTTACAACTCCGGACACTTTAGGGAGCGTTTTCACTTGAATTTGCTTTCAAATATTAGGAATTCATGTTTATACAACTCAAAATTTCTGTAGAAAGACTGTAAGTAAGGACTGCACTGCTAATGTTTACAATTGAGGCCAAATGTCTCTGGCGTCTTTTGTGTGAGTTAAAATCCTTATGGTTCCAGTACATACTTGTAACAACACTCTCTAATTGTGGTAAAACTCTTAAAATACGCCATTAGAGTTTCCAGAAATGATTATAAACTTGTAAGAAACCCTTGAAATAAAAGTAAATGGATTTGTACTACATTTTTTAATCCCAGACATTACCAGTGGAAAGCTGGTAAATGACCTGAAAACTGATAATATTTACAACTCCGGGCACTTTAGGGAGCGTTTTCACTTGAATTTGCTTTCAAATGTTAGGAATTCATGTTTATACAGCTCAAAGTTTCTGTAGAAGGTCTGTAAGGAATGACTATACTGCCTATGTTTACAATTGAGGCCGAACTTCTCTGGCGTCTTTTGTGTGAATCAGTTAAAATCCTAACGGTTCCAGTACTTACTTGTAAGAAAACTCTCTAATTGTGGTAAAACTCTTAAAATACGCAATTAGAGTTTCCAGAAATGATTATAAACTTGTAAGAAACCCTTGAAATAAAAGTAAATGGATTCGTACTACATTTCCTGCCATTTTTTTACTGACAGACATTACCAGTGGAAAGCTGGTAAATGACCAGAAAACTGATAATATTTACAACTCCGGACACTTTAGGGAGCGTTTTTACTTGAATTTGCTTTCAAATGTTAGGAATTCATGTTTATACAGCTCAAAATTTCTGTAGAAAGACTGTAAGTAAGGACTTCACTGTTAATGTTTACAATTGAGGCCGAACTTCTCTGGCGTCTTTTGTGTGAATCAGTTAAAATCCTTAAGGTTCCAGTACTTACTTGTAACAAAACTCTCTAATTGTGGTAAAACTCTTAAAATACACAATTAGAGTTTCCAGAAATGATTATAAACTTGTAAGAAACCCTTGAAATAAAAGTAAATGGATTCGTACTACATTTCCTGCCGTTTTTTAATCCCAGATTTTACCAGCGGAAAGCTGGTAAATGAACAAAAACTGATAATATTTACAACTCCGGACACTTTAGGGAGCGTTTTCAGTTGAATTTGCTTTCAAATGTTAGGAATTCATGTTTATACAGCTCAAAGTTTCTGTAGAAGGTCTGTAAGGAATGACTATACTGCCTATGCTTACAATTGAGGCCGAACTTCTCTGGCGTCTTTTGTGTGAATCAGTTAAAATCCTTACGGTTCCAGGACTTACTTGTAACAAAACTCTCTAATTGTGGGAAAACTTTTAAAATACGCAATTTGAGTTTCCAGAAATGATTAAAAACTTGTAAGAAAACCTTGAAATAAAAGTAAATGGATTCGTACTACATTTCCTGCCATTTTTTTACTGACAGACATTACCAGTGGAAAACTGGTAAATGACCCAAACCTGATAATATTTACAACTCCGGACACTTTAGGGAGCGTTTTCACTTGAATTTGCTTTCAAATGTCAGGAATTCATGTTTATACAGCTCAAAATTTCTGTAGAAAGACTGTAAGTAAGGACTTCACTGTTAATGTTTACAATTGAGGCCGAACTTCTCTGGCGTCTTTTGTGTGAATCAGTTAAAATCCTAACCGTTCCAGGACTTACTTGTAACAAAACTCTCTAATTGTGGTAAAACTCTTAAAATACGCAATTAGAGTTTCCAGAAATGATTATAAACTTGTAAGAAACCCTTGAAATAAAAGTAAATGGATTCGTACTACATTTCCTGCCGTTTTTTAATCCCAGATTTTACCAGCGGAAAGCTGGTAAATGAACAAAAACTGATAATATTTACAACTCCGGACACTTTAGGGAGCGTTTTCACTTGAATTTGCTTTCAAATGTTAGGAATTCATGTTTATACAGCTCAAAGTTTCTGTAGAAGGTCTGTAAGGAATGACTATACTGCCTATGCTTACAATTGAGGCCGAACTTCTCTGGCATCTTTTGTGTGAATCAGTTAAAATCCTTACGGTTCCAGGACTTACTTGTAAGAAAACTCTCTAATTGTGGTAAAACTCTTAAAATACGCAATTTGAGTTTCCAGAAATGATTAAAAACTTGTAAGAAACCCTTGAAATAAAAGTAAATGGATTGGTACTACATTTCCTGCCATTTTTTAATCCCAGACATTACCAGTGGAAAGCTGGTAAATGACCAAAAACTGATAATATTTACAACTCCGGACACTTTAGGGAGCGTTTTCACTTGAATTTGCTTTCAAATGTTAGGAATTCATGGTTATACAGCTCAAAATTTCTGTAGAAAGACTGTAAGTAAGGACTTCACTGCGAAAGTTTACAACGGAGGCCGAACTTCTCTGGCGTCTTTTGTGTGAATCACTTAAAATCCTTACGGTTCCATTACTTACTTGTAAGAAAACTCTCTAATTTTGGTAAAACTCTTAAAATACGTAATTTGAGTTTCCAGAAACGATTAAAAACTTGTAAGAAACCCGTGAAATAAAAGCAAATGGATTCGTACTACATTTCCTGCCGTTTTTTTACTGACAGACATTACCAGTGGAAAGCTGGTAAATGACCAGAAAACTGATACTATTTACAACTCCGGACACTTTAGGGAGCGTTTTCACTTGAATTTGCTTTCAAATATTAGGAATTCATGTTTATACAACTCAAAATTTCTGTAGAAAGACTGTAAGTAAGGACTGCACTGCTAATGTTTACAATTGAGGCCAAATGTCTCTGGCGTCTTTTGTGTGAGTTAAAATCCTTATGGTTCCAGTACATACTTGTAACAACACTCTCTAATTGTGGTAAAACTCTTAAAATACGCCATTAGAGTTTCCAGAAATGATTATAAACTTGTAAGAAACCCTTGAAATAAAAGTAAATGGATTCGTACTACATTTCCTGCCGTTTTTTACTGACAGACATTACCAGCGGAAAGCTGGGAAATGACCAGAATACTGATAATATTTACAACTCCGGACACTTTAGGGAGCGTTTTCACTTGAATTTGCTTTCAAATATTAGGAATTCATGTTAATACAGCTCAAAATTTCTGTAGAAAGACTGTAAGTAAGGACTGCACTGCTAATGTTTACAATTGAGGCCAAATGTCTCTGGAGTCTTTTGTGTGAGTTAAAATCCTTATGGTTCCAGTACATACTTGTAACAAAACTCTCTAATTGTGGTAAAACTCTTAAAATACGCAATTTGAGTTTCCAGAAATGATTAAAAACTTGTAAGAAACCCTTGAAATAAAAGTAAATGGATTCGTACTACATTTCCTGCCATTTTTTTACTGACAGACATTACCAGTGGAAAGCTGGTAAATGACCAAAACCTGATAATATTTACAACTCCGGACACTTTAGGGAGCGTTTTCACTTGAATTTGCTTTCAAATGTTAGGAATTCATATATATACAGCTCAAAATTTCTGTAGAAAGACTGTAAGTAAGGACTTCACTGTTAATGTTTACAATTGAGGCCGAACTTCTCTGGCGTCTTTTGTGTGAATCAGTTAAAATCCTAAAGGTTCCAGTACTTACTTGTAACAAAACTCTCTAATTGTGGTAAAACTCTTAAAATACACAATTAGAGTTTCCAGAAATGATTATAAACTTGTAAGAAACCCTTGAAATAAAAGTAAATGGATTCGTACTACATTTCCTGCCGTTTTTTAATCCCAGATTTTACCAGTGGAAAGCTGGTAAATGAACAAAAACTGATAATATTTACAACTCCGGACACTTTAGGGAGCGTTTTCACTTGAATTTGCTTTCAAATGTTAGGAATTCTTGTTTATACAGCTCAAAGTTTCTGTAGAAGGTCTGTAAGGAATGACTATACTGCCTATGCTTACAATTGAGGCCGAACTTCTCTGGCATCTTTTGTGTGAATCAGTTAAAATCCTTACGGTTCTAGGACTTACTTGTAACAAAACTCTCTAATTGTGGTAAAACTCTTAAAATACGCAATTTGAGTTTCCAGAAATGATTAAAAACTTGTAAGAAACCCTTGAAATAAAAGTAAATGGATTCGTACTACATTTCCTGCCATTTTTTAATCCCAGACATTACCAGTGGAAAGCTGGTAAATGACCAAAAACTGATAATATTTACAACTCCGGACACTTTAGGAAGCATTTTCACTTGAATTTGCTTTCAAATGTTAGGAATTCATATTTATACAGCTCGAAATTTCTGTAGAAAGACTGTAAGAAAGGACTTCACTGCTAATGTTTACAATGGAGGCCGACCTTCTCTGGCGTCTTTTGTGTGAATCACTTAAAATCCTTACGGTTCCATTACTTACTTGTAAGAAAACCCTCTAATTGTGGTAAAACTCTTAAAATACGCAATTAGAGTTTCCAGAAATGATTAAAAACTTGTAAGAAACCCTTGAAATAAAATTAAATGGATTCGTACTACATTTCCTGCCGTTTTTTAATCCCAGACATTACCAGTGGAAAGCTGGTAAATGACCAGAAAACTGATAATATTTACAACTCCGGACACTTTAGGGAGCGTTTTCACTTGAATTTGCTTTCAAATATTAGGCATTCATGTTTATACAGCTCAAAATTTCTGTAGGAAGACTGTAAGTATGGACTTCACTGCTAATGTTTACAATTGAGGCCAAATGTCTCTGGCGTCTTTTGTGTGAGTTAAAATCCTTATGGTTCCAGTACATACTTGTAAGAAAACTCTCTAATTGTGGTAAAACTCTTAAAATACGCAATTAGAGTTTCCAGAAATGATTAAAAACTTGTAAGAAACCCTTGAAATAAAAGTAAATGGATTCGTACTACATTTCCTGCCGTTTTTTACTGACAGACATTACCAGCGGAAAGCTGGGAAATGACCAGAATACTGATAATATTTACAACTCCGGACACTTTAGGGAGCGTTTTCACTTGAATTTGCTTTCAAATATTAGGAATTCATGTTAATACAGCTCAAAATTTCTGTAGAAAGACTGTAAGTAAGGACTGCACTGCTAATGTTTACAATTGAGGCCAAATGTCTCTGGAGTCTTTTGTGTGAGTTAAAATCCTTATGGTTCCAGTACATACTTGTAACAAAACTCTCTAATTGTGGTAAAACTCTTAAAATACGCAATTTGAGTTTCCAGAAATGATTAAAAACTTGTAAGAAACCCTTGAAATAAAAGTAAATGGATTCGTACTACATTTCCTGCCATTTTTTTACTGACAGACATTACCAGTGGAAAGATGGTAAATGACCAAAACCTGATAATATTTACAACTCCGGACACTTTAGGGAGCGTTTTCACTTGAATTTGCTTTCAAATGTTAGGAATTCATATATATACAGCTCAAAATTTCTGTAGAAAGACTGTAAGTAAGGACTTCACTGTTAATGTTTACAATTGAGGCCGAACTTCTCTGGCGTCTTTTGTGTGAATCAGTTAAAATCCTAAAGGTTCCAGTACTTACTTGTAACAAAACTCTCTAATTGTGGTAAAACTCTTAAAATACACAATTAGAGTTTCCAGAAATGATTATAAACTTGTAAGAAACCCTTGAAATAAAAGTAAATGGATTCGTACTACATTTCCTGCCATTTTTTAATCCCAGATTTTACCAGTGGAAAGCTGGTAAATGAACAAAAACTGATAATATTTACAACTCCGGACACTTTAGGGAGCGTTTTCACTTGAATTTGCTTTCAAATGTTAGGAATTCATGTTTATACAGCTCAAAGTTTCTGTAGAAGGTCTGTAAGGAATGACTATACTGCCTATGCTTACAATTGAGGCCGAACTTCTCTGGCATCTTTTGTGTGAATCAGTTAAAATCCTTACGGTTCCAGGACTTACTTGTAACAAAACTCTCTAATTGTGGTAAAACTCTTAAAATACGCAATTTGAGTTTCCAGAAATGATTAAAAACTTGTAAGAAACCCTTGAAATAAAAGTAAATGGATTCGTACTACATTTCCTGCCATTTTTTTATCCCAGACATTACCAGTGGAAAGCTGGTAAATGACCAAAAACTGATAATATTTACAACTCCGGACACTTTAGGAAGCATTTTCACTTGAATTTGCTTTCAAATGTTAGGAATTCATATTTATACAGCTCGAAATTTCTGTAGAAAGACTGTAAGTAAGGACTTCACTGCTAATGTTTACAATGGAGGCCGACCTTCTCTGGCGTCTTTTGTGTGAATCACTTAAAATCCTTACGGTTCCATTACTTACTTGTAAGAAAACCCTCTAATTGTGGTAAAACTCTTAAAATACGCAATTAGAGTTTCCAGAAATGATTAAAAACTTGTAAGAAACCCTTGAAATAAAAGTAAATGGATTCGTACTACATTTCCTGCCGTTTTTTAATCCCAGACATTACCAGTGGAAAGCTGGGAAATGACCAGAAAACTGATAATATTTACAACTCCGGAAACTTTAGGGAGCGTTTTCACTTGAATTTGCTTTCAAATGTTAGGAATTCATGGTTATACAGCTCAAAATTTATGTAGAAAGACTGTAAGTAAGGACTTCACTGTTAATGTTTACAATTGAGGCCGAACTTCTCTGGCGTCTTTTGTGTGAATCAGTTAAAATCCTAACCGTTCCAGTACTTACTTGTAACAAAACTCTCTAATTGTGGTAAAACCCTTAAAATACGCAATTAGAGTTTCCAGAAATGATTAAAAACTTGTAAGAAACCCTTGAAATAAAAGCAAATGGATTCGTACTACATTTCCTGCCGTTTTTTAATCACAGACATTACCAGTGGAAAGCTGGTAAATGACCAAAAACTGATAATATTTAAAACTCCGGACACTTTAGGGAGCGTTTTCTCTTGAATTTGCTTTCAAATATTAGGAATTCATGTTTATACAGCTCAAAATTTCTGTAGAAAGTCTGTAAGTAAGGACTTCACTGCTAATGTTTACAATGGAGGCCGAACTTCTCTGGCGTCTTTTGTGTGAATCACTTAAAATCCTTACGGTTCCATTACTTACTTGTAAGAAAACCCTCTAATTGTGGTAAAACTCTTAAAATACGCAATTTGAGTTTCCAGAAATGATTAAAAACTTGTAAGAAACCTTTGAAATAAAAGTAAATGGATTCGTACTACATTTCCTGCCGTTTTTTAATCCCAGACATTACCAGTGGAAAGCTGGTAAATGACCAGAAAACTGATAATATTTACAACTCCGGACACTTTACGGAGCGTTTTCACTTGAATTTGCTTTCAAATATTAGGAATTCATGTTTATACAGCTCAAAGTTTCTGTAGAAGGTCTGTAAGGAATGACTATACTGCCTATGCTTACAATTGAGGCCGAACTTCTCTGGCGTCTTTTATGTGAATCAGTTAAAATCCTTATGGTTCCAGTACTTACTTGTAAGAAAACTCTCTAATTGTGGTAAAACTCTTAAAATACGCAATTTGAGT
Source organism: Myotis daubentonii (assembly GCF_963259705.1). Taxonomy (NCBI): domain Eukaryota; kingdom Metazoa; phylum Chordata; class Mammalia; order Chiroptera; family Vespertilionidae; genus Myotis; species Myotis daubentonii. Next base: position 658,127 of record NC_081843.1, on the reverse strand, counting down.
TTCCAGAAATGATTAAAAACTTGTAAGAAACCCTTGAAATAAAAGTAAATGGATTCGTACTACATTTCCTGCCATTTTTTTACTGACAGACATTACCAGTGGAAAACTGGTAAATGACCCAAACCTGATAATATTTACAACTCCGGACACTTTAGGGAGCGTTTTCACTTGAATTTGCTTTCAAATGTCAGGAATTCATGTTTATACAGCTCAAAATTTCTGTAGAAAGACTGTAAGTAAGGACTTCACTGTTAATGTTTACAATTGAGGCCGAACTTCTCTGGCGTCTTTTGTGTGAATCAGTTAAAATCCTAACCGTTCCAGGACTTACTTGTAACAAAACTCTCTAATTGTGGTAAAACTCTTAAAATACGCAATTAGAGTTTCTAGAAATGATTATAAACTTGTAAGAAACCCTTGAAATAAAAGTAAATGGATTCGTACTACATTTCCTGCCGTTTTTTAATCCCAGATTTTACCAGCGGAAAGCTGGTAAATGAACAAAAACTGATAATATTTACAACTCCGGACACTTTAGGGAGCGTTTTCACTTGAATTTGCTTTCAAATGTTAGGAATTCATGTTTATACAGCTCAAAGTTTCTGTGGAAGGTCTGTAAGGAATGACTATACTGCCTATGCTTACAATTGAGGCCGAACTTCTCTGGCATCTTTTGTGTGAATCAGTTAAAATCCTTACGGTTCCAGGACTTACTTGTAAGAAAACTCTCTAATTGTGGTAAAACTCTTAAAATACGCAATTTGAGTTTCCAGAAATGATTAAAAACTTGTAAGAAACCCTTGAAATAAAAGTAAATGGATTCGTACTACATTTCCTGCCATTTTTTAATCCCAGACATTACCAGTGGAAAGCTGGTAAATGACCAAAAACTGATAATATTTACAACTCCGGACACTTTAGGGAGCGTTTTCACTTGAATTTGCTTTCAAATGTTAGGAATTCATGGTTATACAGCTCAAAATTTCTGTAGAAAGACTGTAAGTAAGGACTTCACTGCGAAAGTTTACAACGGAGGCCGAACTTCTCTGGCGTCTTTTGTGTGAATCACTTAAAATCCTTACGGTTCCATTACTTACTTGTAAGAAAACTCTCTAATTTTGGTAAAACTCTTAAAATACGTAATTTGAGTTTCCAGAAACGATTAAAAACTTGTAAGAAACCCGTGAAATAAAAGCAAATGGATTCGTACTACATTTCCTGCCGTTTTTTTACTGACAGACATTACCAGTGGAAAGCTGGTAAATGACCAGAAAACTGATACTATTTACAACTCCGGACACTTTAGGGAGCGTTTTCACTTGAATTTGCTTTCAAATATTAGGAATTCATGTTTATACAACTCAAAATTTCTGTAGAAAGACTGTAAGTAAGGACTGCACTGCTAATGTTTACAATTGAGGCCAAATGTCTCTGGCGTCTTTTGTGTGAGTTAAAATCCTTATGGTTCCAGTACATACTTGTAACAACACTCTCTAATTGTGGTAAAACTCTTAAAATACGCCATTAGAGTTTCCAGAAATGATTATAAACTTGTAAGAAACCCTTGAAATAAAAGTAAATGGATTCGTACTACATTTTTTAATCCCAGACATTACCAGTGGAAAGCTGGTAAATGACCTGAAAACTGATAATATTTACAACTCCGGGCACTTTAGGGAGCGTTTTCACTTGAATTTGCTTTCAAATGTTAGGAATTCATGTTTATACAGCTCAAAGTTTCTGTAGAAGGTCTGTAAGGAATGACTATACTGCCTATGTTTACAATTGAGGCCGAACTTCTCTGGCGTCTTTTGTGTGAATCAGTTAAAATCCTAACGGTTCCAGTACTTACTTGTAAGAAAACTCTCTAATTGTGGTAAAACTCTTAAAATACGCAATTAGAGTTTCCAGAAATGATTATAAACTTGTAAGAAACCCTTGAAATAAAAGTAAATGGATTCGTACTACATTTCCTGCCATTTTTTTACTGACAGACATTACCAGTGGAAAGCTGGTAAATGACCAGAAAACTGATAATATTTACAACTCCGGACACTTTAGGGAGCGTTTTTACTTGAATTTGCTTTCAAATGTTAGGAATTCATGTTTATACAGCTCAAAATTTCTGTAGAAAGACTGTAAGTAAGGACTTCACTGCGAAAGTTTACAACGGAGGCCGAACTTCTCTGGCGTCTTTTGTGTGAATCACTTAAAATCCTTACGGTTCCATTACTTACTTGTAAGAAAACTCTCTAATTTTGGTAAAACTCTTAAAATACGTAATTTGAGTTTCCAGAAACGATTAAAAACTTGTAAGAAACCCGTGAAATAAAAGCAAATGGATTCGTACTACATTTCCTGCCGTTTTTTTACTGACAGACATTACCAGTGGAAAGCTGGTAAATGACCAGAAAACTGATACTATTTACAACTCCGGACACTTTAGGGAGCGTTTTCACTTGAATTTGCTTTCAAATATTAGGAATTCATGTTTATACAACTCAAAATTTCTGTAGAAAGACTGTAAGTAAGGACTGCACTGCTAATGTTTACAATTGAGGCCAAATGTCTCTGGCGTCTTTTGTGTGAGTTAAAATCCTTATGGTTCCAGTACATACTTGTAACAACACTCTCTAATTGTGGTAAAACTCTTAAAATACGCCATTAGAGTTTCCAGAAATGATTATAAACTTGTAAGAAACCCTTGAAATAAAAGTAAATGGATTCGTACTACATTTCCTGCCGTTTTTTACTGACAGACATTACCAGCGGAAAGCTGGGAAATGACCAGAATACTGATAATATTTACAACTCCGGACACTTTAGGGAGCGTTTTCACTTGAATTTGCTTTCAAATATTAGGAATTCATGTTAATACAGCTCAAAATTTCTGTAGAAAGACTGTAAGTAAGGACTGCACTGCTAATGTTTACAATTGAGGCCAAATGTCTCTGGAGTCTTTTGTGTGAGTTAAAATCCTTATGGTTCCAGTACATACTTGTAACAAAACTCTCTAATTGTGGTAAAACTCTTAAAATACGCAATTTGAGTTTCCAGAAATGATTAAAAACTTGTAAGAAACCCTTGAAATAAAAGTAAATGGATTCGTACTACATTTCCTGCCATTTTTTTACTGACAGACATTACCAGTGGAAAGCTGGTAAATGACCAAAACCTGATAATATTTACAACTCCGGACACTTTAGGGAGCGTTTTCACTTGAATTTGCTTTCAAATGTTAGGAATTCATATATATACAGCTCAAAATTTCTGTAGAAAGACTGTAAGTAAGGACTTCACTGTTAATGTTTACAATTGAGGCCGAACTTCTCTGGCGTCTTTTGTGTGAATCAGTTAAAATCCTAAAGGTTCCAGTACTTACTTGTAACAAAACTCTCTAATTGTGGTAAAACTCTTAAAATACACAATTAGAGTTTCCAGAAATGATTATAAACTTGTAAGAAACCCTTGAAATAAAAGTAAATGGATTCGTACTACATTTCCTGCCGTTTTTTAATCCCAGATTTTACCAGTGGAAAGCTGGTAAATGAACAAAAACTGATAATATTTACAACTCCGGACACTTTAGGGAGCGTTTTCACTTGAATTTGCTTTCAAATGTTAGGAATTCTTGTTTATACAGCTCAAAGTTTCTGTAGAAGGTCTGTAAGGAATGACTATACTGCCTATGCTTACAATTGAGGCCGAACTTCTCTGGCATCTTTTGTGTGAATCAGTTAAAATCCTTACGGTTCTAGGACTTACTTGTAACAAAACTCTCTAATTGTGGTAAAACTCTTAAAATACGCAATTTGAGTTTCCAGAAATGATTAAAAACTTGTAAGAAACCCTTGAAATAAAAGTAAATGGATTCGTACTACATTTCCTGCCATTTTTTAATCCCAGACATTACCAGTGGAAAGCTGGTAAATGACCAAAAACTGATAATATTTACAACTCCGGACACTTTAGGAAGCATTTTCACTTGAATTTGCTTTCAAATGTTAGGAATTCATATTTATACAGCTCGAAATTTCTGTAGAAAGACTGTAAGAAAGGACTTCACTGCTAATGTTTACAATGGAGGCCGACCTTCTCTGGCGTCTTTTGTGTGAATCACTTAAAATCCTTACGGTTCCATTACTTACTTGTAAGAAAACCCTCTAATTGTGGTAAAACTCTTAAAATACGCAATTAGAGTTTCCAGAAATGATTAAAAACTTGTAAGAAACCCTTGAAATAAAATTAAATGGATTCGTACTACATTTCCTGCCGTTTTTTAATCCCAGACATTACCAGTGGAAAGCTGGTAAATGACCAGAAAACTGATAATATTTACAACTCCGGACACTTTAGGGAGCGTTTTCACTTGAATTTGCTTTCAAATATTAGGCATTCATGTTTATACAGCTCAAAATTTCTGTAGGAAGACTGTAAGTATGGACTTCACTGCTAATGTTTACAATTGAGGCCAAATGTCTCTGGCGTCTTTTGTGTGAGTTAAAATCCTTATGGTTCCAGTACATACTTGTAAGAAAACTCTCTAATTGTGGTAAAACTCTTAAAATACGCAATTTGAGTTTCCAGAAATGATTAAAAACTTGTAAGAAACCCTTGAAATAAAAGTAAATGGATTCGTACTACATTTCCTGCCGTTTTTTACTGACAGACATTACCAGCGGAAAGCTGGGAAATGACCAGAATACTGATAATATTTACAACTCCGGACACTTTAGGGAGCGTTTTCACTTGAATTTGCTTTCAAATATTAGGAATTCATGTTAATACAGCTCAAAATTTCTGTAGAAAGACTGTAAGTAAGGACTGCACTGCTAATGTTTACAATTGAGGCCAAATGTCTCTGGAGTCTTTTGTGTGAGTTAAAATCCTTATGGTTCCAGTACATACTTGTAACAAAACTCTCTAATTGTGGTAAAACTCTTAAAATACGCAATTTGAGTTTCCAGAAATGATTAAAAACTTGTAAGAAACCCTTGAAATAAAAGTAAATGGATTCGTACTACATTTCCTGCCATTTTTTTACTGACAGACATTACCAGTGGAAAGATGGTAAATGACCAAAACCTGATAATATTTACAACTCCGGACACTTTAGGGAGCGTTTTCACTTGAATTTGCTTTCAAATGTTAGGAATTCATATATATACAGCTCAAAATTTCTGTAGAAAGACTGTAAGTAAGGACTTCACTGTTAATGTTTACAATTGAGGCCGAACTTCTCTGGCGTCTTTTGTGTGAATCAGTTAAAATCCTAAAGGTTCCAGTACTTACTTGTAACAAAACTCTCTAATTGTGGTAAAACTCTTAAAATACACAATTAGAGTTTCCAGAAATGATTATAAACTTGTAAGAAACCCTTGAAATAAAAGTAAATGGATTCGTACTACATTTCCTGCCATTTTTTAATCCCAGATTTTACCAGTGGAAAGCTGGTAAATGAACAAAAACTGATAATATTTACAACTCCGGACACTTTAGGGAGCGTTTTCACTTGAATTTGCTTTCAAATGTTAGGAATTCATGTTTATACAGCTCAAAGTTTCTGTAGAAGGTCTGTAAGGAATGACTATACTGCCTATGCTTACAATTGAGGCCGAACTTCTCTGGCATCTTTTGTGTGAATCAGTTAAAATCCTTACGGTTCCAGGACTTACTTGTAACAAAACTCTCTAATTGTGGTAAAACTCTTAAAATACGCAATTTGAGTTTCCAGAAATGATTAAAAACTTGTAAGAAACCCTTGAAATAAAAGTAAATGGATTCGTACTACATTTCCTGCCATTTTTTTATCCCAGACATTACCAGTGGAAAGCTGGTAAATGACCAAAAACTGATAATATTTACAACTCCGGACACTTTAGGAAGCATTTTCACTTGAATTTGCTTTCAAATGTTAGGAATTCATATTTATACAGCTCGAAATTTCTGTAGAAAGACTGTAAGTAAGGACTTCACTGCTAATGTTTACAATGGAGGCCGACCTTCTCTGGCGTCTTTTGTGTGAATCACTTAAAATCCTTACGGTTCCATTACTTACTTGTAAGAAAACCCTCTAATTGTGGTAAAACTCTTAAAATACGCAATTAGAGTTTCCAGAAATGATTAAAAACTTGTAAGAAACCCTTGAAATAAAAGTAAATGGATTCGTACTACATTTCCTGCCGTTTTTTAATCCCAGACATTACCAGTGGAAAGCTGGGAAATGACCAGAAAACTGATAATATTTACAACTCCGGAAACTTTAGGGAGCGTTTTCACTTGAATTTGCTTTCAAATGTTAGGAATTCATGGTTATACAGCTCAAAATTTATGTAGAAAGACTGTAAGTAAGGACTTCACTGTTAATGTTTACAATTGAGGCCGAACTTCTCTGGCGTCTTTTGTGTGAATCAGTTAAAATCCTAACCGTTCCAGTACTTACTTGTAACAAAACTCTCTAATTGTGGTAAAACCCTTAAAATACGCAATTAGAGTTTCCAGAAATGATTAAAAACTTGTAAGAAACCCTTGAAATAAAAGCAAATGGATTCGTACTACATTTCCTGCCGTTTTTTAATCACAGACATTACCAGTGGAAAGCTGGTAAATGACCAAAAACTGATAATATTTAAAACTCCGGACACTTTAGGGAGCGTTTTCTCTTGAATTTGCTTTCAAATATTAGGAATTCATGTTTATACAGCTCAAAATTTCTGTAGAAAGTCTGTAAGTAAGGACTTCACTGCTAATGTTTACAATGGAGGCCGAACTTCTCTGGCGTCTTTTGTGTGAATCACTTAAAATCCTTACGGTTCCATTACTTACTTGTAAGAAAACCCTCTAATTGTGGTAAAACTCTTAAAATACGCAATTTGAGTTTCCAGAAATGATTAAAAACTTGTAAGAAACCTTTGAAATAAAAGTAAATGGATTCGTACTACATTTCCTGCCGTTTTTTAATCCCAGACATTACCAGTGGAAAGCTGGTAAATGACCAGAAAACTGATAATATTTACAACTCCGGACACTTTACGGAGCGTTTTCACTTGAATTTGCTTTCAAATATTAGGAATTCATGTTTATACAGCTCAAAGTTTCTGTAGAAGGTCTGTAAGGAATGACTATACTGCCTATGCTTACAATTGAGGCCGAACTTCTCTGGCGTCTTTTATGTGAATCAGTTAAAATCCTTATGGTTCCAGTACTTACTTGTAAGAAAACTCTCTAATTGTGGTAAAACTCTTAAAATACGCAATTTGAGTTTCCAGAAATGATTAAAAACTTGTAAGAAACCCTTGAAATAAAAGTAAATGGATTCGTACTACATTTCCTGCCATTTTTTTACTGACAGACATTACCAGTGGAAAACTGGTAAATGACCCAAACCTGATAATATTTACAACTCCGGACACTTTAGGGAGCGTTTTCACTTGAATTTGCTTTCAAATGTCAGGAATTCATGTTTATACAGCTCAAAATTTCTGTAGAAAGACTGTAAGTAAGGACTTCACTGTTAATGTTTACAATTGAGGCCGAACTTCTCTGGCGTCTTTTGTGTGAATCAGTTAAAATCCTAACCGTTCCAGGACTTACTTGTAACAAAACTCTCTAATTGTGGTAAAACTCTTAAAATACGCAATTAGAGTTTCTAGAAATGATTATAAACTTGTAAGAAACCCTTGAAATAAAAGTAAATGGATTCGTACTACATTTCCTGCCGTTTTTTAATCCCAGATTTTACCAGCGGAAAGCTGGTAAATGAACAAAAACTGATAATATTTACAACTCCGGACACTTTAGGGAGCGTTTTCACTTGAATTTGCTTTCAAATGTTAGGAATTCATGTTTATACAGCTCAAAGTTTCTGTGGAAGGTCTGTAAGGAATGACTATACTGCCTATGCTTACAATTGAGGCCGAACTTCTCTGGCATCTTTTGTGTGAATCAGTTAAAATCCTTACGGTTCCAGGACTTACTTGTAAGAAAACTCTCTAATTGTGGTAAAACTCTTAAAATACGCAATTTGAGTTTCCAGAAATGATTAAAAACTTGTAAGAAACCCTTGAAATAAAAGTAAATGGATTCGTACTACATTTCCTGCCATTTTTTAATCCCAGACATTACCAGTGGAAAGCTGGTAAATGACCAAAAACTGATAATATTTACAACTCCGGACACTTTAGGGAGCGTTTTCACTTGAATTTGCTTTCAAATGTTAGGAATTCATGGTTATACAGCTCAAAATTTCTGTAGAAAGACTGTAAGTAAGGACTTCACTGCGAAAGTTTACAACGGAGGCCGAACTTCTCTGGCGTCTTTTGTGTGAATCACTTAAAATCCTTACGGTTCCATTACTTACTTGTAAGAAAACTCTCTAATTTTGGTAAAACTCTTAAAATACGTAATTTGAGTTTCCAGAAACGATTAAAAACTTGTAAGAAACCCGTGAAATAAAAGCAAATGGATTCGTACTACATTTCCTGCCGTTTTTTTACTGACAGACATTACCAGTGGAAAGCTGGTAAATGACCAGAAAACTGATACTATTTACAACTCCGGACACTTTAGGGAGCGTTTTCACTTGAATTTGCTTTCAAATATTAGGAATTCATGTTTATACAACTCAAAATTTCTGTAGAAAGACTGTAAGTAAGGACTGCACTGCTAATGTTTACAATTGAGGCCAAATGTCTCTGGCGTCTTTTGTGTGAGTTAAAATCCTTATGGTTCCAGTACATACTTGTAACAACACTCTCTAATTGTGGTAAAACTCTTAAAATACGCCATTAGAGTTTCCAGAAATGATTATAAACTTGTAAGAAACCCTTGAAATAAAAGTAAATGGATTCGTACTACATTTTTTAATCCCAGACATTACCAGTGGAAAGCTGGTAAATGACCTGAAAACTGATAATATTTACAACTCCGGGCACTTTAGGGAGCGTTTTCACTTGAATTTGCTTTCAAATGTTAGGAATTCATGTTTATACAGCTCAAAGTTTCTGTAGAAGGTCTGTAAGGAATGACTATACTGCCTATGTTTACAATTGAGGCCGAACTTCTCTGGCGTCTTTTGTGTGAATCAGTTAAAATCCTAACGGTTCCAGTACTTACTTGTAAGAAAACTCTCTAATTGTGGTAAAACTCTTAAAATACGCAATTAGAGTTTCCAGAAATGATTATAAACTTGTAAGAAACCCTTGAAATAAAAGTAAATGGATTCGTACTACATTTCCTGCCATTTTTTTACTGACAGACATTACCAGTGGAAAGCTGGTAAATGACCAGAAAACTGATAATATTTACAACTCCGGACACTTTAGGGAGCGTTTTTACTTGAATTTGCTTTCAAATGTTAGGAATTCATGTTTATACAGCTCAAAATTTCTGTAGAAAGACTGTAAGTAAGGACTTCACTGTTAATGTTTACAATTGAGGCCGAACTTCTCTGGCGTCTTTTGTGTGAATCAGTTAAAATCCTTAAGGTTCCAGTACTTACTTGTAACAAAACTCTCTAATTGTGGTAAAACTCTTAAAATACACAATTAGAGTTTCCAGAAATGATTATAAACTTGTAAGAAACCCTTGAAATAAAAGTAAATGGATTCGTACTACATTTCCTGCCGTTTTTTAATCCCAGATTTTACCAGCGGAAAGCTGGTAAATGAACAAAAACTGATAATATTTACAACTCCGGACACTTTAGGGAGCGTTTTCAGTTGAATTTGCTTTCAAATGTTAGGAATTCATGTTTATACAGCTCAAAGTTTCTGTAGAAGGTCTGTAAGGAATGACTATACTGCCTATGCTTACAATTGAGGCCGAACTTCTCTGGCATCTTTTGTGTGAATCAGTTAAAATCCTTACGGTTCCAGGACTTACTTGTAACAAAACTCTCTAATTGTGGGAAAACTTTTAAAATACGCAATTTGAGTTTCCAGAAATGATTAAAAACTTGTAAGAAAACCTTGAAATAAAAGTAAATGGATTCGTACTACATTTCCTGCCATTTTTTTACTGACAGACATTACCAGTGGAAAACTGGTAAATGACCCAAACCTGATAATATTTACAACTCCGGACACTTTAGGGAGCGTTTTCACTTGAATTTGCTTTCAAATGTCAGGAATTCATGTTTATACAGCTCAAAATTTCTGTAGAAAGACTGTAAGTAAGGACTTCACTGTTAATGTTTACAATTGAGGCCGAACTTCTCTGGCGTCTTTTGTGTGAATCAGTTAAAATCCTAACCGTTCCAGGACTTACTTGTAACAAAACTCTCTAATTGTGGTAAAACTCTTAAAATACGCAATTAGAGTTTCCAGAAATGATTATAAACTTGTAAGAAACCCTTGAAATAAAAGTAAATGGATTCGTACTACATTTCCTGCCGTTTTTTAAACCCAGATTTTACCAGCGGAAAGCTGGTAAATGAACAAAAACTGATAATATTTACAACTCCGGACACTTTAGGGAGCGTTTTCACTTGAATTTGCTTTCAAATGTTAGGAATTCATGTTTATACAGCTCAAAGTTTCTGTAGAAGGTCTGTAAGGAATGACTATACTGCCTATGCTTACAATTGAGGCCGAACTTCTCTGGCATCTTTTGTGTGAATCAGTTAAAATCCTTACGGTTCCAGGACTTACTTGTAAGAAAACTCTCTAATTGTGGTAAAACTCTTAAAATACGCAATTTGAGTTTCCAGAAATGATTAAAAACTTGTAAGAAACCCTTGAAATAAAAGTAAATGGATTGGTACTACATTTCCTGCCATTTTTTAATCCCAGACATTACCAGTGGAAAGCTGGTAAATGACCAAAAACTGATAATATTTACAACTCCGGACACTTTAGGGAGCGTTTTCACTTGAATTTGCTTTCAAATGTTAGGAATTCATGGTTATACAGCTCAAAATTTCTGTAGAAAGACTGTAAGTAAGGACTTCACTGCGAAAGTTTACAACGGAGGCCGAACTTCTCTGGCGTCTTTTGTGTGAATCACTTAAAATCCTTACGGTTCCATTACTTACTTGTAAGAAAACTCTCTAATTTTGGTAAAACTCTTAAAATACGTAATTTGAGTTTCCAGAAACGATTAAAAACTTGTAAGAAACCCGTGAAATAAAAGCAAATGGATTCGTACTACATTTCCTGCCGTTTTTTTACTGACAGACATTACCAGTGGAAAGCTGGTAAATGACCAGAAAACTGATACTATTTACAACTCCGGACACTTTAGGGAGCGTTTTCACTTGAATTTGCTTTCAAATATTAGGAATTCATGTTTATACAACTCAAAATTTCTGTAGAAAGACTGTAAGTAAGGACTGCACTGCTAATGTTTACAATTGAGGCCAAATGTCTCTGGCGTCTTTTGTGTGAGTTAAAATCCTTATGGTTCCAGTACATACTTGTAACAACACTCTCTAATTGTGGTAAAACTCTTAAAATACGCCATTAGAGTTTCCAGAAATGATTATAAACTTGTAAGAAACCCTTGAAATAAAAGTAAATGGATTCGTACTACATTTCCTGCCGTTTTTTACTGACAGACATTACCAGCGGAAAGCTGGGAAATGACCAGAATACTGATAATATTTACAACTCCGGACACTTTAGGGAGCGTTTTCACTTGAATTTGCTTTCAAATATTAGGAATTCATGTTAATACAGCTCAAAATTTCTGTAGAAAGACTGTAAGTAAGGACTGCACTGCTAATGTTTACAATTGAGGCCAAATGTCTCTGGAGTCTTTTGTGTGAGTTAAAATCCTTATGGTTCCAGTACATACTTGTAACAAAACTCTCTAATTGTGGTAAAACTCTTAAAATACGCAATTTGAGTTTCCAGAAATGATTAAAAACTTGTAAGAAACCCTTGAAATAAAAGTAAATGGATTCGTACTACATTTCCTGCCATTTTTTTACTGACAGACATTACCAGTGGAAAGCTGGTAAATGACCAAAACCTGATAATATTTACAACTCCGGACACTTTAGGGAGCGTTTTCACTTGAATTTGCTTTCAAATGTTAGGAATTCATATATATACAGCTCAAAATTTCTGTAGAAAGACTGTAAGTAAGGACTTCACTGTTAATGTTTACAATTGAGGCCGAACTTCTCTGGCGTCTTTTGTGTGAATCAGTTAAAATCCTAAAGGTTCCAGTACTTACTTGTAACAAAACTCTCTAATTGTGGTAAAACTCTTAAAATACACAATTAGAGTTTCCAGAAATGATTATAAACTTGTAAGAAACCCTTGAAATAAAAGTAAATGGATTCGTACTACATTTCCTGCCGTTTTTTAATCCCAGATTTTACCAGTGGAAAGCTGGTAAATGAACAAAAACTGATAATATTTACAACTCCGGACACTTTAGGGAGCGTTTTCACTTGAATTTGCTTTCAAATGTTAGGAATTCTTGTTTATACAGCTCAAAGTTTCTGTAGAAGGTCTGTAAGGAATGACTATACTGCCTATGCTTACAATTGAGGCCGAACTTCTCTGGCATCTTTTGTGTGAATCAGTTAAAATCCTTACGGTTCCAGGACTTACTTGTAACAAAACTCTCTAATTGTGGTAAAACTCTTAAAATACGCAATTTGAGTTTCCAGAAATGATTAAAAACTTGTAAGAAACCCTTGAAATAAAAGTAAATGGATTCGTACTACATTTCCTGCCATTTTTTAATCCCAGACATTACCAGTGGAAAGCTGGTAAATGACCAAAAACTGATAATATTTACAACTCCGGACACTTTAGGAAGCATTTTCACTTGAATTTGCTTTCAAATGTTAGGAATTCATATTTATACAGCTCGAAATTTCTGTAGAAAGACTGTAAGTAAGGACTTCACTGCTAATGTTTACAATGGAGGCCGACCTTCTCTGGCGTCTTTTGTGTGAATCACTTAAAATCCTTACGGTTCCATTACTTACTTGTAAGAAAACCCTCTAATTGTGGTAAAACTCTTAAAATACGCAATTAGAGTTTCCAGAAATGATTAAAAACTTGTAAGAAACCCTTGAAATAAAATTAAATGGATTCGTACTACATTTCCTGCCGTTTTTTAATCCCAGACATTACCAGTGGAAAGCTGGTAAATGACCAGAAAACTGATAATATTTACAACTCCGGACACTTTAGGGAGCGTTTTCACTTGAATTTGCTTTCAAATGTTAGGAATTCTTGTTTATACAGCTCAAAGTTTCTGTAGAAGGTCTGTAAGGAATGACTATACTGCCTATGCTTACAATTGAGGCCGAACTTCTCTGGCATCTTTTGTGTGAATCAGTTAAAATCCTTACGGTTCCAGGACTTACTTGTAACAAAACTCTCTAATTGTGGTAAAACTCTTAAAATACGCAATTTGAGTTTCCAGAAATGATTAAAAACTTGTAAGAAACCCTTGAAATAAAAGTAAATGGATTCGTACTACATTTCCTGCCATTTTTTAATCCCAGACATTACCAGTGGAAAGCTGGTAAATGACCAAAAACTGATAATATTTACAACTCCGGACACTTTAGGAAGCATTTTCACTTGAATTTGCTTTCAAATGTTAGGAATTCATATTTATACAGCTCGAAATTTCTGTAGAAAGACTGTAAGTAAGGACTTCACTGCTAATGTTTACAATGGAGGCCGACCTTCTCTGGCGTCTTTTGTGTGAATCACTTAAAATCCTTACGGTTCCATTACTTACTTGTAAGAAAACCCTCTAATTGTGGTAAAACTCTTAAAATACGCAATTAGAGTTTCCAGAAATGATTAAAAACTTGTAAGAAACCCTTGAAATAAAAGTAAATGGATTCGTACTACATTTCCTGCCATTTTTTTACTGACAGACATTACCAGTGGAAAACTGGTAAATGACCCAAACCTGATAATATTTACAACTCCGGACACTTTAGGGAGCGTTTTCACTTGAATTTGCTTTCAAATGTTAGGAATTCATATATATACAGCTCAAAATTTCTGTAGAAACACTGTAAGTAAGGACTTCACTATTAATGTTTACAATTGATGCCGAACTTCTCTGGCGTCTTTTGTGTGAATCAGTTAAAATCCTAACCGTTCCAGGACTTACTTGTAACAAAACTCTCTAATTGTGGTAAAACTCTTAAAATACGCAATTAGAGTTTCCAGAAATGATTAAAAACTTGTAAGAAACCCTTGAAATAAAAGCAAATGGATTCGTACTACATTTTCTGCCGTTTTTTACTGACAGACATTACCAGTGGAAAGCTGGGAAATGACCAGAATACTGATAATATTTACAACTCCGGACACTTTAGGGAGCGTTTTCACTTGAATTTGCTTTCAAATATTAGGAATTCATGTTAATACAGCTCAAAATTTCTGTAGAAAGACTGTAAGTAAGGACTGCACTGCTAATGTTTACAATTGAGGCCAAATGTCTCTGGAGTCTTTTGTGTGAGTTAAAATCCTTATGGTTCCAGTACATACTTGTAACAAAACTCTCTAATTGTGGTAAAACTCTTAAAATACGCAATTTGAGTTTCCAGAAATGATTAAAAACTTGTAAGAAACCCTTGAAATAAAAGTAAATGGATTCGTACTACATTTCCTGCCATTTTTTTACTGACAGACATTACCAGTGGAAAGATGGTAAATGACCAAAACCTGATAATATTTACAACTCCGGACACTTTAGGGAGCGTTTTCACTTGAATTTGCTTTCAAATGTTAGGAATTCATATATATACAGCTCAAAATTTCTGTAGAAAGACTGTAAGTAAGGACTTCACTGTTAATGTTTACAATTGAGGCCGAACTTCTCTGGCGTCTTTTGTGTGAATCAGTTAAAATCCTAAAGGTTCCAGTACTTACTTGTAACAAAACTCTCTAATTGTGGTAAAACTCTTAAAATACACAATTAGAGTTTCCAGAAATGATTATAAACTTGTAAGAAACCCTTGAAATAAAAGCAAATGGATTCGTACTACATTTCCTGCCATTTTTTAATCCCAGACATTACCAGTGGAAAGCTGGTAAATGACCAAAAACTGATAATATTTACAACTCCGGACACTTTAGGAAGCATTTTCACTTGAATTTGCTTTCAAATGTTAGGAATTCATATTTATACAGCTCGAAATTTCTGTAGAAAGACTGTAAGTAAGGACTTCACTGCTAATGTTTACAATGGAGGCCGACCTTCTCTGGCGTCTTTTGTGTGAATCACTTAAAATCCTTACGGTTCCATTACTTACTTGTAAGAAAACCCTCTAATTGTGGTAAAACTCTTAAAATACGCAATTAGAGTTTCCAGAAATGATTAAAAACTTGTAAGAAACCCTTGAAATAAAATTAAATGGATTCGTACTACATTTCCTGCCGTTTTTTAATCCCAGACATTACCAGTGGAAAGCTGGTAAATGACCAGAAAACTGATAATATTTACAACTCCGGACACTTTAGGGAGCGTTTTCACTTGAATTTGCTTTCAAATGTTAGGAATTCTTGTTTATACAGCTCAAAGTTTCTGTAGAAGGTCTGTAAGGAATGACTATACTGCCTATGCTTACAATTGAGGCCGAACTTCTCTGGCATCTTTTGTGTGAATCAGTTAAAATCCTTACGGTTCCAGGACTTACTTGTAACAAAACTCTCTAATTGTGGTAAAACTCTTAAAATACGCAATTTGAGTTTCCAGAAATGATTAAAAACTTGTAAGAAACCCTTGAAATAAAAGTAAATGGATTCGTACTACATTTCCTGCCATTTTTTAATCCCAGACATTACCAGTGGAAAGCTGGTAAATGACCAAAAACTGATAATATTTACAACTCCGGACACTTTAGGAAGCATTTTCACTTGAATTTGCTTTCAAATGTTAGGAATTCATATTTATACAGCTCGAAATTTCTGTAGAAAGACTGTAAGTAAGGACTTCACTGCTAATGTTTACAATGGAGGCCGACCTTCTCTGGCGTCTTTTGTGTGAATCACTTAAAATCCTTACGGTTCCATTACTTACTTGTAAGAAAACCCTCTAATTGTGGTAAAACTCTTAAAATACGCAATTAGAGTTTCCAGAAATGATTAAAAACTTGTAAGAAACCCTTGAAATAAAAGTAAATGGATTCGTACTACATTTCCTGCCGTTTTTTAATCCCAGACATTACCAGTGGAAAGCTGGTAAATGACCAGAAAACTGATAATATTTACAACTCCGGACACTTTAGGGAGCGTTTTCACTTGAATTTGCTTTCAAATATTAGGCATTCATGTTTATACAGCTCAAAATTTCTGTAGGAAGACTGTAAGTATGGACTTCACTGCTAATGTTTACAATTGAGGCCAAATGTCTCTGGCGTCTTTTGTGTGAGTTAAAATCCTTATGGTTCCAGTACATACTTGTAAGAAAACTCTCTAATTGTGGTAAAACTCTTAAAATACGCAATTTGAGTTTCCAGAAATGATTAAAAACTTGTAAGAAACCCTTGAAATAAAAGTAAATGGATTCGTACTACATTTCCTGCCGTTTTTTACTGACAGACATTACCAGCGGAAAGCTGGGAAATGACCAGAATACTGATAATATTTACAACTCCGGACACTTTAGGGAGCGTTTTCACTTGAATTTGCTTTCAAATATTAGGAATTCATGTTAATACAGCTCAAAATTTCTGTAGAAAGACTGTAAGTAAGGACTGCACTGCTAATGTTTACAATTGAGGCCAAATGTCTCTGGAGTCTTTTGTGTGAGTTAAAATCCTTATGGTTCCAGTACATACTTGTAACAAAACTCTCTAATTGTGGTAAAACTCTTAAAATACGCAATTTGAGTTTCCAGAAATGATTAAAAACTTGTAAGAAACCCTTGAAATAAAAGTAAATGGATTCGTACTACATTTCCTGCCATTTTTTTACTGACAGACATTACCAGTGGAAAGATGGTAAATGACCAAAACCTGATAATATTTACAACTCCGGACACTTTAGGGAGCGTTTTCACTTGAATTTGCTTTCAAATATTAGGAATTCATGTTTATACAGCTCAAAGTTTCTGTAGAAGGTCTGTAAGGAATGACTATACTGCCTATGTTTACAATTGAGGCCGAACTTCTCTGGCGTCTTTTGTGTGAATCAGTTAAAATCCTAAAGGTTCCAGTACTTACTTGTAACAAAACTCTCTAATTGTGGTAAAACTCTTAAAATACACAATTAGAGTTTCCAGAAATGATTATAAACTTGTAAGAAACCCTTGAAATAAAAGTAAATGGATTCGTACTACATTTCCTGCCATTTTTTAATCCCAGATTTTACCAGTGGAAAGCTGGTAAATGAACAAAAACTGATAATATTTACAACTCCGGACACTTTAGGGAGCGTTTTCACTTGAATTTGCTTTCAAATGTTAGGAATTCTTGTTTATACAGCTCAAAGTTTCTGTAGAAGGTCTGTAAGGAATGACTATACTGCCTATGCTTACAATTGAGGCCGAACTTCTCTGGCATCTTTTGTGTGAATCAGTTAAAATCCTTACGGTTCCAGGACTTACTTGTAACAAAACTCTCTAATTGTGGTAAAACTCTTAAAATACGCAATTTGAGTTTCCAGAAATGATTAAAAACTTGTAAGAAACCCTTGAAATAAAAGTAAATGGATTCGTACTACATTTCCTGCCATTTTTTAATCCCAGACATTACCAGTGGAAAGCTGGTAAATGACCAAAAACTGATAATATTTACAACTCCGGACACTTTAGGAAGCATTTTCACTTGAATTTGCTTTCAAATGTTAGGAATTCATATTTATACAGCTCGAAATTTCTGTAGAAAGACTGTAAGTAAGGACTTCACTGCTAATGTTTACAATGGAGGCCGACCTTCTCTGGCGTCTTTTGTGTGAATCACTTAAAATCCTTACGGTTCCATTACTTACTTGTAAGAAAACCCTCTAATTGTGGTAAAACTCTTAAAATACGCAATTAGAGTTTCCAGAAATGATTAAAAACTTGTAAGAAACCCTTGAAATAAAAGTAAATGGATTCGTACTACATTTCCTGCCGTTTTTTAATCCCAGACATTACCAGTGGAAAGCTGGGAAATGACCAGAAAACTGATAATATTTACAACTCCGGAAACTTTAGGGAGCGTTTTCACTTGAATTTGCTTTCAAATGTTAGGAATTCATGGTTATACAGCTCAAAATTTATGTAGAAAGACTGTAAGTAAGGACTTCACTGTTAATGTTTACAATTGAGGCCGAACTTCTCTGGCGTCTTTTGTGTGAATCAGTTAAAATCCTAACCGTTCCAGTACTTACTTGTAACAAAACTCTCTAATTGTGGTAAAACCCTTAAAATACGCAATTAGAGTTTCCAGAAATGATTAAAAACTTGTAAGAAACCCTTGAAATAAAAGCAAATGGATTCGTACTACATTTCCTGCCGTTTTTTAATCACAGACATTACCAGTGGAAAGCTGGTAAATGACCAAAAACTGATAATATTTACAACTCCGGACACTTTAGGGAGCGTTTTCTCTTGAATTTGCTTTCAAATATTAGGAATTCATGTTTATACAGCTCAAAATTTCTGTAGAAAGTCTGTAAGTAAGGACTTCACTGCTAATGTTTACAATGGAGGCCGAACTTCTCTGGCGTCTTTTGTGTGAATCACTTAAAATCCTTACGGTTCCATTACTTACTTGTAAGAAAACCCTCTAATTGTGGTAAAACTCTTAAAATACGCAATTTGAGTTTCCAGAAATGATTAAAAACTTGTAAGAAACCTTTGAAATAAAAGTAAATGGATTCGTACTACATTTCCTGCCATTTTTTAATCCCAGACATTACCAGTGGAAAGCTGGTAAATGACCAGAAAACTGATAATATTTACAACTCCGGACACTTTACGGAGCGTTTTCACTTGAATTTGCTTTCAAATATTAGGAATTCATGTTTATACAGCTCAAAGTTTCTGTAGAAGGTCTGTAAGGAATGACTATACTGCCTATGCTTACAATTGAGGCCGAACTTCTCTGGCGTCTTTTATGTGAATCAGTTAAAATCCTTATGGTTCCAGTACTTACTTGTAAGAAAACTCTCTAATTGTGGTAAAACTCTTAAAATACGCAATTTGAGTTTCCAGAAATGATTAAAAACTTGTAAGAAACCCTTGAAATAAAAGTAAATGGATTCGTACTACATTTCCTGCCGTTTTTTACTGACAGACATTACCAGTGGAAAGCTGGTAAATGACCAGAAAACTGATAATATTTACAACTCCGGACACTTTAGGGAGCGTTTTCACTTGAATTTGCTTTCAAATGTTAGGAATTCATGTTTATACAGCTCAAAGTTTCTGTAGAAAGACTGTAAGTAAGGACTTCACTGTTAATGTTTACAATTGAGGCCGAACTTCTCTGGCGTCTTTTGTGTGAATCAGTTAAAATCCTAACGGTTCCAGTACTTACTAGTAAGAAAACTCTCTAATTGTGGTAAAACTCTTAAAATACACAATTAGAGTTTCCAGAAATGATTATAAACTTGTAAGAAACCCTTGAAATAAAAGTAAATGGATTCGTACTACATTTCCTGCCGTTTTTTAATCCCAGATTTTACCAGTGGAAAGCTGGTAAATGAACAAAAACTGATAATATTTACAACTCCGGACACTTTAGGGAGCGTTTTCACTTGAATTTGCTTTCAAATGTTAGGAATTCATGTTTATACAGCTCAAAGTTTCTGTAGAAGGTCTGTAAGGAATGACTATACTGCCTATGTTTACAATTGAGGCCGAACTTCTCTGGCGTCTTTTGTGTGAATCAGTTAAAATCCTTACGGTTCCAGGACTTACTTGTAACAAAACTCTCTAATTGTGGTAAAACTCTTAAAATACGCAATTTGAGTTTCCAGAAATGATTAAAAACTTGTAAGAAACCCTTGAAATAAAAGTAAATGGATTCGTACTACATTTCCTGCCATTTTTTAGTGACAGACATTACCAGTGGAAAGCTGGTAAATGACCAAAAACTGATAATATTTACAACTCCGGAAACTTTAGGGAGCGTTTTCACTTGAATTACCTCTCAAATGTTAGGAATTCATGTTTATACAGCTCAAAGTTTCTGTAGAAGGTCTGTAAGGAATGACTATACTGCCTATGTTTACAATTGAGGCCGAACTTCTCTGGCGTCTTTTGTGTGAATCAGTTAAAATCCTAACGGTTCCAGTACTTACTTGTAAGAAAACTCTCTAATTGTGGTAAAACTCTTAAAATACGCAATTTGAGTTTCCAGAAATGATTAAAAACTTGTAAGAAACCCTTGAAATAAAAGTAAATGGATTCGTACTACATTTCCTGCCATTTTTTTACTGACAGACATTACCAGTGGAAAGCTGGTAAATGACCAAAACCTGATAATATTTACAACTCCGGACACTTTAGGGAGCGTTTTCACTTGAATTTGCTTTCAAATGTTAGGAATTCATATATATACAGCTCAAAATTTCTGTAGAAAGACTGTAAGTAAGGACTTCACTGCTAATGTTTACAATGGAGGCCGAACTTCTCTGGCGTCTTTTGTGTGAATCACTTAAAATCCTTACGGTTCCATTACTTACTTGTAAGAAAACCCTCTAATTGTGGTAAAACTCTTAAAATACGCAATTAGAGTTTCCAGAAATGATTAAAAACTTGTAATAAACCCTTGAAATAAAAGCAAATGGATTCGTACTACATTTCCTGCCGTTTTTTAATCACAGACATTACCAGTGGAAAGCTGGTAAATGACCAGAAAACTGATAATATTTACAACTCCGGACACATTAGGGAGCGTTTTCACTTGAATTTGCTTTCAAATATTAGGAATTCATGTTTATACAGCTCAAAATTTCTGTAAAAGACTAGAAGTAAAGACTACACAACTTACGTTTACAATTGAGGCCTAATTTCTCTGGCCTTTTTTGTGTGAATCAGTTAATATCCTGACGGATCCAGTACATACTTGTAAGAAAACTTTTCTAATTGTGGTAAAACTCTTAATATACGCAATTAGAGTTTCCTGAAATGTTTAAAAACTTGTAAGAAACCCTTGAAATCAAAGTAAATGGATTCGTACTACATTTCCTGCCGTTTTTCAATCACAGACATTACCACTGGAAAGCTGGTAAATGACCAGAAAACTGATAATATTTACAACTCCGGACACTTTCGGGAGGGTTTTCACATGAATTTGCTTTCAAATATTAGGAATTCATGTTTATACAGCTCAGAATTTCTTTATAAAGACTGTAATTAAGGACTGCACTACTTATGTTTACAATTGAGGCCAAATGTCTCTGGAGTCTTTTGTGTGAGTTAAAATCCTTATGGTTCCAGTACATACTTGTAACAAAACTCTCTAATTGTGGTAAAACTCTTAAAATACGCAATTTGAGTTTCCAGAAATGATTAAAAACTTGTAAGAAACCCTTGAAATAAAAGTAAATGGATTCGTACTACATTTCCTGCCATTTTTTTACTGACAGACATTACCAGTGGAAAGATGGTAAATGACCAAAACCTGATAATATTTACAACTCCGGACACTTTAGGGAGCGTTTTCACTTGAATTTGCTTTCAAATGTTAGGAATTCATATATATACAGCTCAAAATTTCTGTAGAAAGACTGTAAGTAAGGACTTCACTGTTAATGTTTACAATTGAGGCCGAACTTCTCTGGCGTCTTTTGTGTGAATCAGTTAAAATCCTAAAGGTTCCAGTACTTACTTGTAACAAAACTCTCTAATTGTGGTAAAACTCTTAAAATACACAATTAGAGTTTCCAGAAATGATTATAAACTTGTAAGAAACCCTTGAAATAAAAGCAAATGGATTCGTACTACATTTCCTGCCATTTTTTAATCCCAGACATTACCAGTGGAAAGCTGGTAAATGACCAAAAACTGATAATATTTACAACTCCGGACACTTTAGGAAGCATTTTCACTTGAATTTGCTTTCAAATGTTAGGAATTCATATTTATACAGCTCGAAATTTCTGTAGAAAGACTGTAAGTAAGGACTTCACTGCTAATGTTTACAATGGAGGCCGACCTTCTCTGGCGTCTTTTGTGTGAATCACTTAAAATCCTTACGGTTCCATTACTTACTTGTAAGAAAACCCTCTAATTGTGGTAAAACTCTTAAAATACGCAATTAGAGTTTCCAGAAATGATTAAAAACTTGTAAGAAACCCTTGAAATAAAATTAAATGGATTCGTACTACATTTCCTGCCGTTTTTTAATCCCAGACATTACCAGTGGAAAGCTGGTAAATGACCAGAAAACTGATAATATTTACAACTCCGGACACTTTAGGGAGCGTTTTCACTTGAATTTGCTTTCAAATGTTAGGAATTCTTGTTTATACAGCTCAAAGTTTCTGTAGAAGGTCTGTAAGGAATGACTATACTGCCTATGCTTACAATTGAGGCCGAACTTCTCTGGCATCTTTTGTGTGAATCAGTTAAAATCCTTACGGTTCCAGGACTTACTTGTAACAAAACTCTCTAATTGTGGTAAAACTCTTAAAATACGCAATTTGAGTTTCCAGAAATGATTAAAAACTTGTAAGAAACCCTTGAAATAAAAGTAAATGGATTCGTACTACATTTCCTGCCATTTTTTAATCCCAGACATTACCAGTGGAAAGCTGGTAAATGACCAAAAACTGATAATATTTACAACTCCGGACACTTTAGGAAGCATTTTCACTTGAATTTGCTTTCAAATGTTAGGAATTCATATTTATACAGCTCGAAATTTCTGTAGAAAGACTGTAAGTAAGGACTTCACTGCTAATGTTTACAATGGAGGCCGACCTTCTCTGGCGTCTTTTGTGTGAATCACTTAAAATCCTTACGGTTCCATTACTTACTTGTAAGAAAACCCTCTAATTGTGGTAAAACTCTTAAAATACGCAATTAGAGTTTCCAGAAATGATTAAAAACTTGTAAGAAACCCTTGAAATAAAAGTAAATGGATTCGTACTACATTTCCTGCCGTTTTTTAATCCCAGACATTACCAGTGGAAAGCTGGTAAATGACCAGAAAACTGATAATATTTACAACTCCGGACACTTTAGGGAGCGTTTTCACTTGAATTTGCTTTCAAATATTAGGCATTCATGTTTATACAGCTCAAAATTTCTGTAGGAAGACTGTAAGTATGGACTTCACTGCTAATGTTTACAATTGAGGCCAAATGTCTCTGGCGTCTTTTGTGTGAGTTAAAATCCTTATGGTTCCAGTACATACTTGTAAGAAAACTCTCTAATTGTGGTAAAACTCTTAAAATACGCAATTTGAGTTTCCAGAAATGATTAAAAACTTGTAAGAAACCCTTGAAATAAAAGTAAATGGATTCGTACTACATTTCCTGCCGTTTTTTACTGACAGACATTACCAGCGGAAAGCTGGGAAATGACCAGAATACTGATAATATTTACAACTCCGGACACTTTAGGGAGCGTTTTCACTTGAATTTGCTTTCAAATATTAGGAATTCATGTTAATACAGCTCAAAATTTCTGTAGAAAGACTGTAAGTAAGGACTGCACTGCTAATGTTTACAATTGAGGCCAAATGTCTCTGGAGTCTTTTGTGTGAGTTAAAATCCTTATGGTTCCAGTACATACTTGTAACAAAACTCTCTAATTGTGGTAAAACTCTTAAAATACGCAATTTGAGTTTCCAGAAATGATTAAAAACTTGTAAGAAACCCTTGAAATAAAAGTAAATGGATTCGTACTACATTTCCTGCCATTTTTTTACTGACAGACATTACCAGTGGAAAGATGGTAAATGACCAAAACCTGATAATATTTACAACTCCGGACACTTTAGGGAGCGTTTTCACTTGAATTTGCTTTCAAATATTAGGAATTCATGTTTATACAGCTCAAAGTTTCTGTAGAAGGTCTGTAAGGAATGACTATACTGCCTATGTTTACAATTGAGGCCGAACTTCTCTGGCGTCTTTTGTGTGAATCAGTTAAAATGCTAAAGGTTCCAGTACTTACTTGTAACAAAACTCTCTAATTGTGGTAAAACTCTTAAAATACACAATTAGAGTTTCCAGAAATGATTATAAACTTGTAAGAAACCCTTGAAATAAAAGTAAATGGATTCGTACTACATTTCCTGCCATTTTTTAATCCCAGATTTTACCAGTGGAAAGCTGGTAAATGAACAAAAACTGATAATATTTACAACTCCGGACACTTTAGGGAGCGTTTTCACTTGAATTTGCTTTCAAATGTTAGGAATTCTTGTTTATACAGCTCAAAGTTTCTGTAGAAGGTCTGTAAGGAATGACTATACTGCCTATGCTTACAATTGAGGCCGAACTTCTCTGGCATCTTTTGTGTGAATCAGTTAAAATCCTTACGGTTCCAGGACTTACTTGTAACAAAACTCTCTAATTGTGGTAAAACTCTTAAAATACGCAATTTGAGTTTCCAGAAATGATTAAAAACTTGTAAGAAACCCTTGAAATAAAAGTAAATGGATTCGTACTACATTTCCTGCCATTTTTTAATCCCAGACATTACCAGTGGAAAGCTGGTAAATGACCAAAAACTGATAATATTTACAACTCCGGACACTTTAGGAAGCATTTTCACTTGAATTTGCTTTCAAATGTTAGGAATTCATATTTATACAGCTCGAAATTTCTGTAGAAAGACTGTAAGTAAGGACTTCACTGCTAATGTTTACAATGGAGGCCGACCTTCTCTGGCGTCTTTTGTGTGAATCACTTAAAATCCTTACGGTTCCATTACTTACTTGTAAGAAAACCCTCTAATTGTGGTAAAACTCTTAAAATACGCAATTAGAGTTTCCAGAAATGATTAAAAACTTGTAAGAAACCCTTGAAATAAAAGTAAATGGATTCGTACTACATTTCCTGCCGTTTTTTAATCCCAGACATTACCAGTGGAAAGCTGGGAAATGACCAGAAAACTGATAATATTTACAACTCCGGAAACTTTAGGGAGCGTTTTCACTTGAATTTGCTTTCAAATGTTAGGAATTCATGGTTATACAGCTCAAAATTTATGTAGAAAGACTGTAAGTAAGGACTTCACTGTTAATGTTTACAATTGAGGCCGAACTTCTCTGGCGTCTTTTGTGTGAATCAGTTAAAATCCTAACCGTTCCAGTACTTACTTGTAACAAAACTCTCTAATTGTGGTAAAACCCTTAAAATACGCAATTAGAGTTTCCAGAAATGATTAAAAACTTGTAAGAAACCCTTGAAATAAAAGCAAATGGATTCGTACTACATTTCCTGCCGTTTTTTAATCACAGACATTACCAGTGGAAAGCTGGTAAATGACCAAAAACTGATAATATTTACAACTCCGGACACTTTAGGGAGCGTTTTCTCTTGAATTTGCTTTCAAATATTAGGAATTCATGTTTATACAGCTCAAAATTTCTGTAGAAAGTCTGTAAGTAAGGACTTCACTGCTAATGTTTACAATGGAGGCCGAACTTCTCTGGCGTCTTTTGTGTGAATCACTTAAAATCCTTACGGTTCCATTACTTACTTGTAAGAAAACCCTCTAATTGTGGTAAAACTCTTAAAATACGCAATTTGAGTTTCCAGAAATGATTAAAAACTTGTAAGAAACCTTTGAAATAAAAGTAAATGGATTCGTACTACATTTCCTGCCGTTTTTTAATCCCAGACATTACCAGTGGAAAGCTGGTAAATGACCAGAAAACTGATAATATTTACAACTCCGGACACTTTACGGAGCGTTTTCACTTGAATTTGCTTTCAAATATTAGGAATTCATGTTTATACAGCTCAAAGTTTCTGTAGAAGGTCTGTAAGGAATGACTATACTGCCTATGCTTACAATTGAGGCCGAACTTCTCTGGCGTCTTTTATGTGAATCAGTTAAAATCCTTATGGTTCCAGTACTTACTTGTAAGAAAACTCTCTAATTGTGGTAAAACTCTTAAAATACGCAATTTGAGTTTCCAGAAATGATTAAAAACTTGTAAGAAACCCTTGAAATAAAAGTAAATGGATTCGTACTACATTTCCTGCCGTTTTTTACTGACAGACATTACCAGTGGAAAGCTGGTAAATGACCAGAAAACTGATAATATTTACAACTCCGGACACTTTAGGGAGCGTTTTCACTTGAATTTGCTTTCAAATGTTAGGAATTCATGTTTATACAGCTCAAAGTTTCTGTAGAAAGACTGTAAGTAAGGACTTCACTGTTAATGTTTACAATTGAGGCCGAACTTCTCTGGCGTCTTTTGTGTGAATCAGTTAAAATCCTAACGGTTCCAGTACTTACTAGTAAGAAAACTCTCTAATTGTGGTAAAACTCTTAAAATACACAATTAGAGTTTCCAGAAATGATTATAAACTTGTAAGAAACCCTTGAAATAAAAGTAAATGGATTCGTACTACATTTCCTGCCGTTTTTTAATCCCAGATTTTACCAGTGGAAAGCTGGTAAATGAACAAAAACTGATAATATTTACAACTCCGGACACTTTAGGGAGCGTTTTCACTTGAATTTGCTTTCAAATGTTAGGAATTCATGTTTATACAGCTCAAAGTTTCTGTAGAAGGTCTGTAAGGAATGACTATACTGCCTATGTTTACAATTGAGGCCGAACTTCTCTGGCGTCTTTTGTGTGAATCAGTTAAAATCCTTACGGTTCCAGGACTTACTTGTAACAAAACTCTCTAATTGTGGTAAAACTCTTAAAATACGCAATTTGAGTTTCCAGAAATGATTAAAAACTTGTAAGAAACCCTTGAAATAAAAGTAAATGGATTCGTACTACATTTCCTGCCATTTTTTAGTGACAGACATTACCAGTGGAAAGCTGGTAAATGACCAAAAACTGATAATATTTACAACTCCGGAAACTTTAGGGAGCGTTTTCACTTGAATTACCTCTCAAATGTTAGGAATTCATGTTTATACAGCTCAAAGTTTCTGTAGAAGGTCTGTAAGGAATGACTATACTGCCTATGTTTACAATTGAGGCCGAACTTCTCTGGCGTCTTTTGTGTGAATCAGTTAAAATCCTAACGGTTCCAGTACTTACTTGTAAGAAAACTCTCTAATTGTGGTAAAACTCTTAAAATACGCAATTTGAGTTTCCAGAAATGATTAAAAACTTGTAAGAAACCCTTGAAATAAAAGTAAATGGATTCGTACTACATTTCCTGCCATTTTTTTACTGACAGACATTACCAGTGGAAAGCTGGTAAATGACCAAAACCTGATAATATTTACAACTCCGGACACTTTAGGGAGCGTTTTCACTTGAATTTGCTTTCAAATGTTAGGAATTCATATATATACAGCTCAAAATTTCTGTAGAAAGACTGTAAGTAAGGACTTCACTGCTAATGTTTACAATGGAGGCCGAACTTCTCTGGCGTCTTTTGTGTGAATCACTTAAAATCCTTACGGTTCCATTACTTACTTGTAAGAAAACCCTCTAATTGTGGTAAAACTCTTAAAATACGCAATTAGAGTTTCCAGAAATGATTAAAAACTTGTAATAAACCCTTGAAATAAAAGCAAATGGATTCGTACTACATTTCCTGCCGTTTTTTAATCACAGACATTACCAGTGGAAAGCTGGTAAATGACCAGAAAACTGATAATATTTACAACTCCGGACACATTAGGGAGCGTTTTCACTTGAATTTGCTTTCAAATATTAGGAATTCATGTTTATACAGCTCAAAATTTCTGTAAAAGACTAGAAGTAAAGACTACACAACTTACGTTTACAATTGAGGCCTAATTTCTCTGGCCTTTTTTGTGTGAATCAGTTAATATCCTGACGGATCCAGTACATACTTGTAAGAAAACTTTTCTAATTGTGGTAAAACTCTTAATATACGCAATTAGAGTTTCCTGAAATGTTTAAAAACTTGTAAGAAACCCTTGAAATCAAAGTAAATGGATTCGTACTACATTTCCTGCCGTTTTTCAATCACAGACATTACCACTGGAAAGCTGGTAAATGACCAGAAAACTGATAATATTTACAACTCCGGACACTTTCGGGAGGGTTTTCACATGAATTTGCTTTCAAATATTAGGAATTCATGTTTATACAGCTCAGAATTTCTTTATAAAGACTGTAATTAAGGACTGCACTACTTATGTTTACAATTGAGGCCGAATTTCTCTGGCGTCTTTTTTGTGAATCAGTTAAAATCCTTACGGTTCCAGTACTTACTTGTAAGAAAACTCTCTAATTGTGGTAAAACTCTTAAAATACGCAATTAGAGTTTCCAGAAATGATTAAAACCTTTTCAGAAACACTTGAAATAAAAGTAATTATATTCATACTACATTTCCTGGCGTTTTCAATCAAGGACATTACCCGTGGAAAGCTGGGAAATGACTAGAAAACTGATAATATTTACAACTCCGGGCATTTTAGGGAGCGTTTTCACTTGAATTTGCTTTCAAATATTAGGAATTCATGTTTATACAGGTCTAAATTTCTGTTGAAAGTCTGTAAGTGCCTACTATACTGTTTATATTTACAATTGAGGCTGAATTTCTCTGGCTTTTTTGTGTGAATCAGTTAAAATGCTGACGATTCAAGTATATGCTTCTAAGAAAACTGTCTAATTGTGGTAAAACTCTTAAAATACGCAGTTATGGTTTCCAGAAATGATTATATACTTGTAAGAAACACTTGAAATAAAAGTAAATAGATTCTTACTACCTTTCCTGCCCTTTTCAATCACGGAGATTACCAGTGGAAAGCTGGGAAATGACCAAAAAACTGATAATATTTACAGCTCCTGCTTCTTTAGGGAGCGTTTCCACAAGAATTTGCATTCAAATATTTGCAATTCATGTTTATAGAGCGCAAAATTTGTGTAGAAAGACTGTATGTGAGGACTTTACTGTTTATGTTCACAATTGAGGCCGAATTTCTCTAGCATTTTTTGTGTGAATCAGTTAAAATGCTGACGATTCAAGTACATCCTTCTAAAATCACTGTCTAATTGTGGTAAGACTCTTAAAATACGCAATTATAGTATCCAAAATGATTGAAAACTTGTAAGAAACACTTGAAATAAAAGTAAATAGATTCTTACTACCTTCCCTGCCATTTTCAATCACGGAGACTACCAGTGGAAAGCTGGGAAATGACCAGAAAACTGTAATATTTACAACTGCGCCTACTTTAGGGAGCGTTTTCACAAGAATTTGCTTTCAAATATTAGGTATTTATGTTTATAGAGCGCAAAATTTGTGTAGAAAGTCTGTAAATGAGGACTATACTGTTTATATTTACAATTGAGGCTGAATTTCTCTGGCTTTTTTGTGTGAATCAGTTAAAATGCTGACGATTCAAGTATATGCTTCTAAAAAAACTGTCTAATTGTGGTAAAACTCTTAAAATACGCAATTATGGTTTCCAGAAATGATTAAATACTTGTAAGAAACACTTGAAATAAAAGTAAATAGATTCTTCCTACCTTTCCTCCCGTTTTCAATCATGAAGATTACCAGTGGAAAGCAGGGAAATGACCAGAAAACTCATAATATTTACAGCTCCAGGTACTTCAGGTGGCGTTTCTACAGGAATGTGCTTTCAAACATTAGGAATTCATGGTTATAGAATCAGAAGTTGTGTATGAAGCCTTTAATGAGGAGGAAACTATGTTTACATTTAAGGCTGATTTGCTCTGGCATTTTCTGTGTGAATCAGTTAAAATTCTGACGATTAAAGTATACACTTCTGCCCTGACTGGTTTGGCTCAGTGGATGGAGCGTCGGCCTGCGGACTGAAGGGTCCCAGGTTCGATTCCGGTCAAGGGCATGTACCTTGGTTTTTTGTGGGAATCAATTAAAATGCTGATGGTTCAAGTATATACTTTTAAGAAAACTGTCTAATTGTGGGAAAACTCTTAAAAGACACAATGATGGTTTCCAGAAATTATTAAGAACGTGTGAGAAACACGAGAAATACTACTAAATACATTCTTACATTTACTGCCTTGTTCATTCACCGAGGTTACCAGTGGAAAGCTGTGAAATGACGAAAATACTGATAATATTTACAACTCCGGCTACTTCAGGTGGCGTTTTCACAAGAATGTGCTTTCACACATTAGTAATTCATGTTAATACAGCCCAGAATTTGTGTATGAAGCCTTTAAATGAGGAGAACACAGTTTATATTTACAATTGATGCTCAATTGTTTTGGCGTTTTTTGTATGAATCAGTTTAATATGATGATGATTCAAGAATATACTTATAAAAAAACTGTCTAATTGTGGTAAAACTCTTAAAAGACACAAGGATACTTTATAGAAATTATTAAGAACAAGTACGAAACACTTGAAATACAAGTAAATAGATTCTTACTACATTTACTGCCGTGTTCAATCACCCAGGTTACCAGTGGAAAGCTGTGAAATGAGGAAAATACTGACAATATTTACAACTCCTGCTTATTAAGGTGGCGTTATCACAAGAATGTGCTTAAAAACAGGAATTCATCTTTATAGAGCTCAGAATTTATGTATAAAGTCTTTAAATGAGGAGAATAGTGTTTATGTTCATAATTGAGGCTGAATTGCTTTGGCCTTTTTTGTGTGAATCAGTAAAATGCTGACGATTCAAGTATATACTTCTAAGAAATCTGTCTGATTGTGGTAAATCTCTTAAAATACACAATTATAGTTTGAGAAATTATTAAGAAAGTGTAAGGAACACTTTAAATACAAGTAAATAGATTCTTACTACATTTACTGCCGTGTCAATCACAGAGATGACCAGAGGAAAGCTGTGAAAGTGGCATTTTCACTTAGATTAAAATGCTTAGAAATCAAAATGAGAGGACCTAGATTTGTATGGGAATGTATCTGAAACTCTATGAAACCAGTAAATACAACTTACCTGTCTGTGGGGCCGTTTTCAGACACTGAAAGCTGACTTTAAAACAGCTGTGAAATGACGACTATTCTGTTTACATTCATAATTGCGGTTCAATCCATTTGCTTTTTAAAGAAATCTGGTTATAATCACTTAAAATTCACATCTATAGACTTCGGAATACGATGGGAGTGAGACTGAACCTCTAAGAAATCAAAACCGTAGTACTTTGAATTGTATAGGAAGGTATCTGTAATGCTAGAATACATGTAATTAGAGACTTACTCTCTGGCGGCCCGTGTTCAAACACTGACACCAGTCATAGAAACAGCTGTTGGGGCACGAGGATACTCATTACATCTCTGTTTCCGGTGCAAGAACTTGGCGTTTTTAAAATACCTGGCATAAAACTCGTAAAAATTCAAGTCTATAAAACTCCGAACACGAAGTTACTTAGATTAAAACTCTTAGAAATCAAAAGGAGAGGACCTAGAGTTGTATGGGAATGTATCTGAAAGGCTAGGAAACCAAAATATACCGCCTTTCTGTCTGTGGAGCCATGATCAGACACTGAAAGCTGACTTTCAAACAGCTGTGAAATGACGACTCTTCTGTTTACATTTATAATTCCGGTTCAATCTGTTAGCATTTTAAAAGAAACCTGGTTACAATCATTTAAAATTCGCATCTATAGACCTCGGAATGTGATGGGAGTTAGACTGAACCTCGAAGAAATCAACACGGTAGTACTTGGAATTGTATAGGAAGGTATCTGAAACGCTAGAATACATGTAATCAGAGCCTTACTCTCTGTGGGGCCGTGTTCAAACACTGACACAAGACATAGAAACAGCTGTTGGGTCACGAGGATACTGATTACATCTCTATTTCCGGTACAAGAACTTGGCGTTTTTAAAATACCTGGCATAAAACCATAAAAATTCAAGTCTATAAAACTCAGACCATGAAGTTACTTATATTAAAACTCTTAGAAATCAAAAGGAGAGGACCTAGAGTTGTATGGGAATGTATCTGAAACGCTAGGAAACCAGAAAATACAGCCTTCCTGTCTGTGGGGCCATGTTCAGACACTGAAAGCTGACTTTCAAACAGCTATGAAATGACGACTCTTCTGTTTACATTAATAATTCCGGTTCAATCCGTTCGCTTTTTTAAACAAACCTGGTTACAATCATTTAAAATTCACATCTATAGACCTCGGAATAAGATGGGAGATAGACTGAACCTCAAAGAAATCAAAACTGTAGTACTTGGACCTGAATAGTAAGGTATCTGAAATGCTGGAATACATGTAAATAGAACCTTATTCTAGGTGAGGCTGTGTTCAAACACTGAAACCACTCATAGAAACAGCTGTTGCGTCACGAGAATACTGATCACATTTCCATTTCCGGTACAAGAACTTGGCATTCTTAAAATACATGGCAGAAAAGCTGTAAAAATTCAAGTCTATACAGCTCAGAACACTATGTTAGTTAGATTAAAACTCTTAGAAATCAAAATGACAGGACCTAGAATTTATGGGAGTGTATCTGAAACACTGGGAATACATGTAAATGCAGCCTTACTGTCCCAGGGGCCGAGTTCAAACACTGAAAACGGACTTTCAAACAGGTGTGAAATGACGAGTATCCTGTTTCCATTTATAATACCAGTTCAAAGAGTTGGCATTTTTATAAGAAGTTGTTTAAAACAAATCAGAATTCAAGTCTATAGACCTGATAACCCAATTTTAATTAGAATGAAACTCTTAGAAGTTTAAATGATAGAACCCAGTATTGAATAGGAATGGATCTGAAATGCTAAGAATTCATGGAATTAGGGCCTTACTCTCTGTGGGGCTGTGTTCAAACACTGAAAGCTCTCATAGAAACATCTGTGAAGTCACAACTGTACTGATTACATTTCTATTTCCGGTTCGGGGAGTTGGCCTTTTTACAAAACCTGGTATAAAAGCCTTAAATATTCAAGTCTATAGAGCTCAGAACCCTATGTTAGTTAGATTAAAACTCTTAGAAATCAAAATGATAGAACCTTGAACTGTATGGGAATGTATCTGAAGTGCTAGGAAACCTGGAAATACAGCCTTCATGTCTGTGGGGCCGTGTTCAGACACTGAAAGCTGACTTTCAAACAGCTGTGAATTGATGAATATTCTGTTTACATTTATAATTCCGGTTAAATCAGTTCGCTTTTTAAAAGAAACCTGGTTACAGCCTTTTAAAATTCAAATCTATAGACCTCAGAACACTATGTGAATTAGAGTGAACCTCTAAGAATCAAAATGATAGTACCTGGAATGGTATAGGAAGGTATCGGAAATGCTAGGAATACATGTAAATAGAGCCTTACTCTCTGTGTGGCCCTGTTCAAACACTGAAACCTCTCATAGAATAGAGCCTTACTCTCTGCGTGGCCCTGTTCAAACACTGAAACCTCTCATAGAATAGTTGAGTCATGAGGATACTGATTACATTTCTATTTCAGGTTCAAGAACTTTGCGTTTTTAAAAAAACCCGGCATAAAATCCTCAATAATTCAATTCTACAGAGCTCAGAACACTGTCTTAGTTAGATTAAAACTCTATGAATTCAAAATGATAGAACCTGGAATTGTATGGCAATTTGTCTGAAACACTAGGAATACATATCAATACAGCCTTACTGTCTGTGGGGCCATTTTCAGACACTGAAAACTGACTTTCCAACAGCTTTGAAATTATGAATATACTGTTTACATTCATAATTCCGGTTCAATCAGTTGACTTTTTAAAAGAATCCTTCTAAAAAAAACCCTTAAAAATTCAAATTTATAGACCTCAGAACACTTTGTTAGTTAGACTGAAACTCTTAGCTATCAAAATGATAGAATCCAGTATTGTATAGAATGGTATCGGAAACGTGACGAATACATGTCAATAGTGCTTTTCTCTCTGTGGGGCCATTTTCAAACACTGAAAACTAAAATAGAAACAGCTTTGACGTCATGAGGATAAGGATTACATTTCTATTTTCAGGAGAATAATTTGGCGTTTTTAAAAATCCTGGCATAAAAGCCTTAGAAATTCAAGTCTATAAAGCTCAGAACAGTGTCATAATTAGATTAAACCTCTTAGAAGTCAAAATTATAGAACCTGGAATAGGATGGGAATGTATCTGAAATGCTAGGAATACTTGTAAATACAGCTTTACTGTCGATGGGGCCATGTTCAAACACTGAATAATGACTTTCAAACAGCTGAAAATTGACGAGTGTACTCTTTACATTTATAATTCCAATTCAATGAGTTGGCATTTTTATAGGAACTTGTTTAAAACCCATAAGAATTCTATTCTAAAGACCTGAGAACCGTGCATTAGTTAGACTGAAACTCTGAGAAATCAAAATGACAGAACCCGGAATTGTATAGGAACAAATATGAAAAGCTAGGAATAGATGTAAGTATAACCTTACTGTCTGTGGCGCCGAGTTCAAACACTGAAATCTCACATTAAAACAGCGGTAAGTCATGAGGATACTGATTACATTTCTATTTCTGGTTCAAGAACTTGGCGTTTTTTAAAAACCCAGCATAAAGGCTTTAAAAATACAAGTTTATAAAGCTCAGAACACTATGTTAGTAACATTAAAACTCTTAGAAGTCAAAATGATAGGACCTGGAATTGTATAGGAATGCATCTGAAACGCTAAGAATACATGTAAATACAGCCTTGCTGTATGTGGGGCCATGTTCAAACACTGAAATCTGACTTTCAAACAGCTGTGAAATGATGAGTATACTATATACATTTATAATTCCATTTCAATGTGTTGGCATTTTTATAGGCACGTGTTTAAAACCCAAAGAATGCAAGTCTATAGACCTCAGAACACTATGTTAGTTAGACTGTAACTCTTAGAAATCAAAATGATAGAATCCGCAATGGTATAGGAACCTATCTGAAACGCTAGGAATACATGTAAATAGAGCCTTACTCTCTGTGGGGCCATGTTCAAACACTGAAAGCTCTCATAGAAACAGCTTTGAAGTCATGAGAATACTGATTACATTTCTAATTCCAGTTAAAGAAGTTGGCTTTTTTTAAAAACCTGGCATAAAAGCCTCAAAATTTCCAGTCTATAGAGCTCTGAACACTACATTAGATTAAAACTCTTAGAAGCCAAATAATAGAACCCGGAATTGCATAGGAACATATCTGAAACACTAGAAATACATTTAAATAGAGCCTTACTCTCAGTGGGGCCATGTTCAAACAATGAAAGCTCTATTAGAAACAGCTGAGAAGTCAAAGGATACTGATTACATTTAAATTTCCGGTTCAAGGAGTTGACGTTGTTATAAGACCAGGCATAAAAGCCATAAAATTCAAATTTATGAAGCTCAGAACAGTATGTTAGTTAGATTAAAACTCATAGAAGTCAAAATGATTGAACCTGTAATTGTATGAGAATGTATCTGAAACGCTAGGAATACTTGTAAATAGAGCCTTTCTGTCTGTGGGGCCGTGTTCCAACTCTGAATACTGACTTTCAAACAGCTGTGAAATGATGAGCACACTGTTTACAATTATCATTCCAGTTCAAAAAGTTGGCTTATTTAAAGGACCCTACTTAAAACCCTTAAAAATTTAAGTCTATAGACCTCACAACACTATGTTAGTTAGACTGAAACTCTTAGA
This sequence comes from Myotis daubentonii, assembly GCF_963259705.1. Lineage (NCBI taxonomy): Eukaryota > Metazoa > Chordata > Mammalia > Chiroptera > Vespertilionidae > Myotis > Myotis daubentonii. The sequence goes on along the minus strand of NC_081843.1, from coordinate 622,499 downwards.
AGTCAAAATGATAGAACCTGGAATTGTATAGAAACAAATCTGAAATGCTAGGACTACATGGAAATAAAACCTTACTGGCTGTGGGGCCGAATTCAAACACTGAAATCTCACATTGAAACAGCTGTAAAGTGACGACAATATTGATTACATTTCTATTTCTGTTTCTAGTTGGTGTTTTTAACCAATCCTGCATAAAAGCATTAAGAATTTAACTGTATACACCTCAGAACACTATATCAATTAGATTAAAACTCTTAGAAATCAAATTGAATAGACTCTGGAATTATATTGGAGTGTATCTTACTCGCTAGCAATACATGTAAATAAGCCTTACTCTCTGTGGGGCCGAGTTCAAAAACTGAAAGCTCTCATAGAAACAGCTGTGAAATCACCAAGATACTGATTATATTTCTATTTCCGGGTTAAGCAGTTGGCATTTTTTAAAAAACGCCAACTTTCAAGCCTTAAAATTTCAATTCTGTAGAGCTCAGAACACAATGTTAGTTAGATTAAAACTCTTAAAAGTCAAAATGATAGAACCTGGAATTGTATGAGATTTTATCTGAAACACTAGGAATACATGTATATAGACCCTTATTATCTGTGGGGCTGTGTTCAAACACTGAAAACTCACTTTCAAACAGCTGTGAAATGACACGTATTCTGCTTACATTTATAATTCCATTTTAATGAGTTGGCATTTTTATATGAACTTGTATAAAACCCATAAGAATTAAAGTCTATAGACCTCAGAACACTATGTTTGTTACACTGAAACTCTTAGAAGTCAAAATGATAGAACCTGGAATAGTATAGAAATGTATCTGAAACCCTAGAAATACATGTAAATAGAGCCTTACTATCTGTGGGGCCATGTACAAATACTGAAAACTCATGTTGAAACAGCTGTGAAGTGGCAAGGATACTGATTCCATTTCCATTTCTGATCAATGACTTGGCGTTTTTAAAGGAACCTGGTTAAAACCCTTAATAATTCAAGTCGATAGAGTTCAGAACACTATGTTAATTTGATAAAAACTCTTAGAATTCATAATGATAACATCTGGAATTATATAGGAATGTATATGAAACCCTAGGAATACATGTACATAGAGCCTTAATGTCTGTGGGGCAGTGTTCAAATTAAAAACTCAGTTTGAAACAGCTCTGAAATGAAGAGAATACTGATTACATTTATGTTTCCGGTTTAATTACTCGGCATATTTAAAGGAACCTTCTGGAAACCCTTAACAATTCAAGTCTATAGGGCTCAGAACACTATGTGAGTTTGATTGAAACTCTTAGTAGTCAAAAGGATAGAACCTGTAATTGTATAAGAATATGTATGAAATGCTAGGAATACATGTACAAAAAGCCTTAATGTCTGTGAGTCAGTATTGAAACAGAAATCTCACTTCGAAACAGCTATTAAATGACGAGTACACTGATTATATATATATTTCTGGTTCAATAGCTTGGCATTTTTAAAGGAACCTGCTTAAAACCCTTAAGTATTCAAGTCTTTAGAGCTCAGAACACGATTTGAGTATATTTAAAACTCTGAATTCAAAATGATAGAACCTGGAATTATATAGGAATGTGTATGATACACTAGGATTACTTGTAAATAGAGCCTTCATGTCTGTGGGGCAGTATTCAAAAATTTAAAACTCACTTTCAAACAACTGTGATATGACAAGTATACTGTTAACATTTATAATTCTGATCAATAAGTTGGCGTTTTTAAAGTAATGTGCTTTAAACCCTTAAAGATTCAAGTCTATAAAGCACAGAACACTATGTGAGTTTGATTGAAACTCTTAGAAGTCAAAATGATAGAACCCGTAATTTAATAGGAATTGCATATGAAATGCTAGGAATACATGTACATAGAGTTCTAATGTCTGTGGGGCAGTGTTCAAAGACTTAAATCTAACTTTCAAAGAGCTGTGAAATGACCAGCATACTGACTACGTTTATATTGCCAGTTCAATAAGTTGGGGTTTTAAAAGTAACCTGGTTTAATCCCTAAGGATTCAAGTCTATTGAGCTCAGAACATTATGTGAGTTTCGATAACTCTTAGAATTCAAAATAATAGAACCTGGATTTGTATAGGAATGCATATGAAATGCTACGAGTACATTAAAAAGAGCTTTAATGTCTGTGGGGCAGTATTCAAACTGAAAACTCAGCTTGAAACAGCTGTGAATTGACGAGCATACTGATTATATTTATATTTCTGGTTGAATGACTTGGTGTTTTTATAGCAACCTGCTTAAAAACCTTAAGAGTTCAAGTCTATAGAGCTCAGAACACTATCTGAGTTTGATTAAAACTCTTAGAATTCAAAATCATAGAACCTGGAATTGTACAGGAATGTGTATGAAACAATAGGAATACATGTAAATAGATCCGTCATGTCTGTGGGGCAGTGTTTAAAGACTTAAAACTCACCGAAACAGGTTTGGCTCAGTGGATAGAGCGTCAGCCTGCGGACTGAAAGGTCCCAGGTTCGATTCCGGTCAAGGGCATGTACCTGGGTTGCGGGCACATCCCCAGTGGGAGATGTGCAGGAGGCAGCTGATCGATGTTTCTCTCTCATCGATGTTTCTAACTTTCTATCTCTCTCCCTTCCTCTCTGTGAAAAATCAATAAAATATATTTTTTAAAAAAAGACTTAAAACTCACCTTCAAACAGCTGTGATATGATGAGTATACTGTTTACATTTATAATTCTGATCAATAAGTTAGCGTTTTTAAAGGATTCTGCTTTAAAACCTTAAGGATTCAAGCATATAGAACACAGAACACTATCTGAGTTTCATTAAAACTCTTAAAATTCAAAATGACAGAGTCTGGAATTGTATAGGAATGTATATGAAACACTAAAAATACACATTCATAGAGCCTTAATATCAGTGGGGCAGTGTTCAAACTGAAAACTGAGGTTGAAACAGCTGTGCAATGAAGAGTATACTGATTACATTTATGTGTCCAGTTCAATGACTTGGCATATTTAAAGGAACCTGCTGTAAACCCTTTAGAATTCAAGTCTATAGAGCTCAGACCATTATGTGAGTTTGACTGAAACTCTCAGAAGTCAAAATGTTAGAAACTGTTATTGTTTAGGAATTCATATGAAATGCTAGGAATACATGCAAATAGAGCGTTAATGTCTGTGGGTCAGTGTTCAAACTGAAAACTCACGTTGAAACAGCTTTTTACATTTATGTTTCCTGTTCAATAAGGTGGTGTTTGTAAAGGAACCTGCCTAAAACCCTTAAGAATTCAAGTCTATAGAGCTCAGAACACTATGAGAGTTTCATTAAACACTTAGACTGCAAAATCATAGAACCTGGAATTGTATAGGAATGTGTATGAAATTCTAGGAATACATGTAAATAGAGTCTTTATGTCTGTTAGGCCATGTTCAAACTGAAATCTCACATTGAAACAGCTATGAAATTAGGAGTATACTGATTAAATTTATATTTCTGGTTCAATAACATGGCGATTCTAAAGGGAACTGCCTAAAAACCTTAAAAAATCAAGTCTATAGACTTCATGACGCTATGGGAGTTTGATTAAAACTCTTAGATTTCAAAATGATAGAACCTGGAATGTATAGGAATGCATATGAGACACTAAGAATATATGTACATAGAGCATTAATGTCTGTGGGGCAGTGTTCTAACACTGAAAACACATTCAAACACCTGTGAAATGATGAATATACTGATTACATTTATATTTCTGGTGCAATGACTTGGCTTTTTCAAAGGAACCTGCTTAAAACCCTTAAGAATTCAAGTCTATACAGCTGAGAATACTATCTGAGTTTGATTAAAACTCTTAGAATTCAAAATCATAGAACCTGGAATTGTATAAGAATGTATCTGAAATGCTACAAATACATGTAAATGGAGCCTTACTGACTGTGTGGCTGTGTTCAAACACTTAAAACTCACTTCAAAATAGCTAGGAAGTGACAAAGATACTGATTACATTTCTATTTCCGGTTCAAGGAGTTGGCATTATTAAAAAAAAAACCCTGCATAAAAGCCTTAGGAATTCAAGTCTACAGAGCTCAGAACACTATGTTAGTTAAATTAAAACTCTTAGAAGTCAAAATGATAGAACCTGGAATCGTATAGGAATGTATCTGAAATGCTGGGAATACATGTAAATACAGCCTTACTGTCTCTGGGGCCGTGTTCAAACACTGAAAACTGCCTTTCAAACAGCTGTGAAATGACAAGTATATTGTTTACATTCATAATTCCGGTTCAATCAGTTGGCTTTTTTAAAGGAAACTGCTTAAAACCAATAAGAATTCAAGTTTATAGACCTCAGAACACTATGTTAGTTAGATTTAAACTCTTAGAAGTCAAAATGATAGGACCTGGAATTGTATAAGAATGCATCTAAAATGCTAGGAATACATGTAGACAGAGCATTGCTCTCTGTGGGGCCATGTTCAAACATGAAAACTCACATTGAAACAGCTATTAAGTGACAAGGATACTGATTACATTTCTATTTTCAGTTCAATGAGTTGGCTTTTAAAAAAAAAAAAAAACCTGCATAAAAGCCTTAAGAATTCAAATCTATAAAGCTCAGAACTCTATGTTAGTTAGATTAAAACTCTTAGAAGTCAAAATGATAGAACCTGGAATTGTATAGAAATGTTTATTAAACCCTAGGAATACATGTAAATAGAGCCATACTGTCTGTGGGGCCATGTTCAAACACTGAAAACTCATGTTGAAACAGCTGTGAAGTGATGAGGATACTGATTACATTTCTATTTCTTACCCATGACTTCGTGTTTTTAAAGGAACTTGATTAAAACCCTTAAGAATTCAATTCAATAGATTTCAGAACACTATGTTAATTTTATTAAAACTCGTAGAATTCAAATATAGAACCTGTAATTGTATAGGAATATGTATGAAACGCTAATAATACATGTACATATAGCCTTAATTTCTGTGGTGCAATGTTGAAACAAAAAACTCACTTGGAAAAAGCTATGAAATGATGAGTATACTAAATATATATATATATATATATATATATATTTCTGGTTTAATAACTTGGGGTTTTTAAAGGAACCTGCTTAAAACCCTTATGAATTCAAGTCTATAGAGATCAGAACATTATGTGTATTTGATTAAAACTTTGAATTCAAAATGATAGAACCTGGAATTGTATATGAATGTGTATGAAACACTAGGATTACATGTAAATAGAGCCTTCATGTCTGTGGCGCAGTGTTCAAAAACTTAAAACTCACTTTCAAACAACTAGGATATGACAAGTATACTGTTTACATTTATAATTCTGATCAATAAGTTGGTATTTTTAAATTAACATGCTTTAAACACTTAAGGATTCAAGTATATAGAGCTCAGAACACTATGTGAATTTCATTGAAACCCTTAGGATTCAAAATAATAGAACCTGGATATGTATAGGAATGCATATGAAATGCTATGAGTACATGTTAATAGAGTCTTAATGTCTGTGGGGCAGTGCTCAAACTAAAAACTCACCTTGAAACAGCTGTGAAATGAGGAGTATACTGATTATATTTATATTTCTGGTTGAATGCCTTGGCGTTTTTCAAGGACCCTTCTTAAAGCCCTTAAGAGTTCAAGTATATAGAGCTCAGAACACTATTGAGTTTGTTTGAAACTCTTAGAATTCAAATTATAGAACCTGGAATTGTATAGGAATGCATATGAAACACTAGGAGTATGTGTAAATAGAACCTTAATGTCTGTGGTGCAGTGTTCAAACAGTTAAAACAGCTGTGAAATAATAAGTATACTGATTATATTTATATTTCCGGTTCAATGACTTGGCTTATTTAAATTAACTTCCTTAAACCCCTTAAGAACTCAAGTCTATAGAGCTTAGAAGATGATGCAAGTTTGAGTGAATTTCTTAGAATTCAAAATGATACAACCTGGAATGTATACAAATGCATGAAACACTAGGAATACATGTACATAGAACCTTAATATCTGTGGGGCAGTGTTCAAACACTTAAAACACTTTCAGGCCCAAACTTCCGCCGCCGTAGCTGCCGCCACATCTGCCACCACCGTAGTCGCCTTTGGAACTGCAGGGAGTAAACATCACATTCAGTTCACTCAAACATTGGGAGACGGAGGCGCCGCAGATCCAAGCAACAGCAGCCTCCTGAGCACCACACCCTCTGTCTAAGGAACAGCAGCTATACATGAAGCCTCCCCCCATCATCCAGAAGAGCCACCACAGCTGTGAACAGCACCCACCAGAGGTGCTGCTGCCAACTGAGGAGCAGCTGCTACCACAACCCCCCAAGGAGCAACCACAGCCCAAGGAGCCACTGCCACCCAGGGAGCAGCCACTGAACGACTCAACGTCCAGATATGTCAGTGAGATCAAACATGGGTAGACAAAGAAACTCCCAAAGGAAAGAGAAGGAGGACTCGCCAGAAAAGCAGCTAAGTAATACAGAGGCATGCAACATGACAGAAAAAGAATTCAGAATAAGGGTCCTAGAGTGCAAAAAACAATTGGAGGAAAAAATCAACAACTTCTGCAAGAAGCTAGAAGAAACAGATGAAAAAGTCAACTACCTATGCAAGAAGCAAGAAGAAACAGATGAAAAAATCAATAACATATGGAAGAAGCTAGAAGAAACAGATGAAAAAATCAAAAATTTAAGTAAGACCCAAGAAGAAATGAAGAGCGATATAGCTGCAATAAAAAACACCATTGAAAATATCAACAGTAGACTAGGAGAAGCGGAGGACTGAATTAATGAATTAGAAGACAAGGAAGCAAAACACACCCAAAATGTACTGCAATTGGAGAAAAAAATTAAAAGACAGGAGGAGAGCCTAAGGGATCTTTGAGACAACATGAAATGAAACAACATACGAATAATAGGGGTGCCAGAACAACAGAAAGATGAACAAGGATTAGAAAACCTATTCAAAGAAATAATATCAGAAAACTTCCCTGAGGTGGGGAAGAAAAAAGCCACACAAGCCCAGAGAGTCCCAAACAAGGTGAACCCGAAAAGACCCACACCAAGACACATCATAATTACCATGGCAAATGTTCAGGACAAAGAGAGAATCTTACAGGCTGCAAGAGAGAGACAGAAAGTTACATACAAGGGATCTCCCATTAGATTATCAAATGATTTCTCAACAGAAACACATCAGGCCAGAAAAGAATGGATGGAAATTTACAAAGTGATGCAAAGCAAAGGACTGAATCCAAGAATACTCTATCCAGCAAGGCTATCATTCAAACTTGAAGGGGAAATAAGAAGCTTCACAGACAAAAAAAGGCTAAGGGAGTTTATCACCACCAAGCCAGCAATGCAAGGAATGCTAAAGGGACTGGTGTAAAAAGAAGAAATAAAAAGCTCAGAAAGAAAACAGCCACACAAAAAAAGAAATGGCTACAAACAAGTACCTTTCAATAATAACTTTAAACGTAAACGGACTAAATGCTCCAACCAAAAGATGCTGAGTGGCTGAATGGATAAAAAAACATGACCCATACATCTGCTGTCTACAAGAGACCCACCTCATTAGAAGGGACTCACACAGACTGAAAGTCAAAGGATGGAAAAATATCTTTCAGGCAAATGGAAAGGAAAAGAAAGCTGGGGCAGCAATACTTATATCGGACAAAATAGACCTCAAAGTGAAGGCCATAACAAGAAATAAGGAAGGCCACTTCATAATACTAAAGGGATCAATACAACAAGAAGATATAACCCTGGTAAACATATATGCACCCAATGCAGGAGCACCCAAATTCATAAAAAAAAAAAAAACTCCTGGAAGATATCAAAGGAGAGATTGACAACAATACAATCATAGTAGGGGGCTTTAATACACCACTGACATCACTGGATAAGTCCTCTAGACAAACAATCAGCAAAGAAACAGCAATCCTAAATGACTCACTAGATCAGATGGACTTAATAGACCTCTTCAGAACACTTCACCCCAAAGCCACGGAATATACATTCTACTCAAGTGCTCATAAGACATATTCAAAAATAGACCATATATTGGGTCACAAGCAAAGTATCCCCAAATTCAAGAAGATTGAAATCATAAAAACCATCTTCTCAGACCATGATGGCATAATATTAGAAATAAACTACAATAAAAACAACCCAAAATACTCAAACACCTGGAAGCTGAATAGCATGTTATTAAATATTGATTGGGTTACCAATGAGATCCAAGAAGAAATTAAAAATATCCTGGAAAATAATGACAATGAAAACACAACAATCCAAAACCTATGGGACACAATGAAAGCAGTCCTGAGAGGGAAGTTTATAGCTCTACAGGCCTATCTCAAAAAAACAAGAAAAAATGGTAGTAAATCATCTAACTCTACAACTCAAAGAATTAGAAAGAGAGCAACAAGAAAACCCCAGCGTGAGCAGAAGGAAGGAGATAATAAAGATTAGAGCAGAAATAAATGACATAGAGACCAAAAAAACAATACAGAAAATCAATGAAACCAAGAGCTGGGTCTTTGAAAGGATAAACAAGATTGACAAACCTCTAGCCAGACTCACCAAGAAGCAAAGAGAGAGGACCCAAATAAACAAAATCAGAAACGATAGAGGCGAAATAACAACAGACCCCACAGAAATACAAATGATTGTTAAAAAATACTATGGACAGCTCTACTCCAACAAACTAGAGAACCTGGAGGAAACGGACAAATTCCTAGAAAAATACAACATTCCAAAACTCAATCAGTAAGAATCTAAAAATCTCAACAGGCCAATAACTATGGAAGAAATTGAAGCAATCATCAAAAAGCTTCCATCAAACAAAAGCCCATGACCAGACAGCTTCACAGGGGAGTTTTACCAAACATTCAAGGAAGAACTAAAACCTATCCTCCTCAGACTACTACAAGGAATTCAAGAGGAAGGAACACTTCCAAGCTCATTCTATGAAGCCAGCATCACCCTCATACCAAAACCAGATAAAGACAACACAATGAAAGAAAATTACAGGCCAATATCCCTCATAAACATAGATGCCAAAATCCTCAACAAAATCCTAGCAAATCGGATCCAGCAGTACCTCAGAAAGATCATACATCATGACCAAGTAGGATTTATCCCAGGGATACAAGGATAGTACAATATCCACAAATCAAGAAACATGATACATCACATAAACAAATTGAGAGAAAAAAACCACATAGTCATTTCAATTGATGCAGAAAAAGCATTTGACAAAATCCAACACCCATTTTTGATAAAAACTTTCAGCAAGGTGGGAATAGAAGGATCATACCTCAACATAATAAAAGCCATAGATGACAAACCCACAGCCAACATCATACTCAATGGGCAAAAACTAAAACCATTTCCCTTAAGAACAGGAACAAGACAGGAATGCCCACTCTCACCACTCCTGTTTGACATAGTGCTGGAAGTACTAGCCATTGCAATTAGACAAGAAGAAGAAATAAAAGGCATCCAAATTGGAAAAGAAGAAGTAAAACTGTCCTTATTCGCAGATGACATGATTATTGTACATAAAAAACCCTAAAGACTCCATCAAAAAACCTTATTCAACTTAATAAATGAATTCAGCAATGTAACAGGATACAAAATTAATGCCAAGAAATCTATGGCATTTCTATACACCAATAGTGAACTTTCAGAAAGAGAGACTAAAAGAACAATCCCATTTACCATCACACGAAAAAAATTAAGATACCTAGGAATTAACTTAACTAAAGAGGTAAAAGACCTCTACTCAGAAAACTACAGGACGTTGAAAAAAGAGATAGAGGAAGACATAAACAGATGGAAGAACATACCATGTTCATGGATTGGTAGAATCAACATCATCAAAATGTCCACACTACCCAAAGCAATCTATAAATTCAACGCACTACCCATGAAAATACCAATGGCATATTTCACAGACCTAGAATGAACTCTCCAAAAATTCATCTGGAATATAAAAAAAAAAAAAAAGACCCCGAATAGCTGCAGCAATCCTGAGAAAGAACAAAGTAGGTGGGATCTCAATACCAGATATCAAGATGTATTACAAAGCCACTGTTCTCAAAACTGCCTGGTACTGGCACAAGAACAGACATATAGATCAATGGAAAAGAATAGAGAACCCAGAAATCGGCCCGAACCAATATGCTCAATTAATATTTGACAAAGGAGGCAAGAACATACAATGGAGTCAAGACAGTCTCTTCAATAAATGGTGTTGTGCCGGAAGCCGGTCCATCCTTGCTGCTTGACACAGTTGCTGCAGGGAAGCAACATCTGCACAGCATATGTTTCAAGGGACCTGGCGTATATGGCATACTGTTCTTAATATGTTTCCTCCCTTTCTTGGCACTATGTGTTTTAACCAAGGTCACCTCTCCGAGAAAGGTTGTTTCTCCAGGTAGGGATTTTTCCCTGAAGTTAGGGAGGGAATAAAACTCCTTAACCAAGTGCCAGGCGGGTAGTTAATCACTTTAACTATGAACAATCACGCTTAAGCTACATAATCTTTACTCCCTGGAATGGAGATAAGAAACGCCCTAACCTTTGGAATAGAAATTGATAGGATTAAAATAAACTGGTATAAATACAGATGTAGTAAGACAATAAAAGACAGAACTTGGCTGGAGATCCTGGCTAGGCTGCTCATCAACTGAACGCTGTCTCCGTGTCATTCCTTCTTCGCCGACTCCATCCACACCTTTGGGAACCCCTGGACCTGCTGGGGTTGGACCCCAGCAGTGTTGGGAAAATTGGACAGATACATGCAAATAATGAAACTAGACCACCAACCTACACCATACACAAAAATAAACTCAAAATGGATAAATGACCTAAATGTAAGACGGGAAACCATAAAAATATTAGAGGAATCCAAAGGCAACAAAATCTCATACATATGCCGAAGCAATTTCTTCACTGATACAGCTCCTAGGGCATTGGAAACTAAAGAGAAAATAAACAAATGGGACTACATCAAAATAAAAAGCTTCTACACAGCAAAAGAAACCATCAGCAAAACAACAAGAAAGTCCACTGCATGGGAGAATATATTTGCCAATGTTATCTCCAATAAGGGTTTAATCTGCAACATTTATAGGGAACTCACACAACTTAACTAAAGGAAGATAAACAGCCCAATCAAAAAATGGGCAAAGGACCTAAATAGACACCTTTCAAAAGAGGACATTCAGAAAGCCAAGAGACATATGAAAACATGCTCAAAGTCACTAATCATCGGAGAGATACAAATCAAAACAACAATGAGGTACCATCTCACACCTGTCAGAATGGCTATCATCAACAAATCAACAAACGACAAGTGCTGGAGAGGATGTGGAGAAAAGGGAACACTCGTGCACTGCTGGTGGGAATGCAGATTGGTGCAGCCACTATGGAAGACAGTATGGAGTTTCCTCAAAAAGTTAAAAATGGAACTCCCATTTTACCCAGTGATCCCACTTCTAGGAATATATCCCAAGAAACCAGAAACACCAATCAGAAAGGATATATGCATCCCTATGTTCATAGCAGCACAATTTACCATAGCGAAGATCTGGAAACAGCCTAAGTGCCCATCAGCAGATGAATGGATTAGAAAACTGTGGTACATCTACACCATGGAATACTATGCTGCTATAAAAAAGAAGGAATTCTTACCATTTGCAATGGCATGGATGGAACTGGAGAGCATTATGCTAAGTGAAATAAGCCAGTCAATGAAAGAAAAATACCACATGATCTCACTCATTTATGGATAATAAAGACCATTATAAACTGATGAACAAAAAGAGATACAGAGGCAGAGCTGCATCGAACAGACTGTCAAACTACAGCGGGAAGGCTGGGGAGGGTTGGGGGGCGGGAGGGGGGGTAAGAGATCAATCGAAGGACTTGGTATGCATACATATAAGTATAACCAATGGACACAAGACACTGGGGGGTAGGGGAGGCCAGGGAAATGTCAAGCAAGGGGGGGAAAGGAGACATATGTACTACTCTTTGTAATACTTTAAGCAATAAAACAAAGTTAAAAGAAATAAATAAAATAAAGGGCCAGATGGTTGAGAACCATTGCTCAAAAAAAACAAAACAAACAAAAAAAACCACTCAGGTTTCGGTCAGAGTATTAAGGAAACAACCACCGAGTGTAAAGGGGATTAATATGGCACCAACTGAAAGCGAACTAGTCTCTAAGGACACAGGTCAGTGGTCGCCCCCCGCAAGGGCATGCCCAGGAGAGTCTGACTCCGGACTGGCTGAGGCCTGAGGTCGCAGCAGCCTCTCTGTCCAGGCGGAGCTGAGTTGGCGGATTACAGCAACCAACCTATTCCCAATCCGGAGACTCGACACCGGAGCGTAACCGGGTCGCCCAGGGTCAGTCCAAAATCAAAACTCCCCTTCAGGTTAAGGGAATTAAATTAAAGGAAACTGAAAGTAAAAGGAAAATGAATTTTTTTGAAGAATATATTTACAGCCGAGCCGAACTTATGAACAAAATTTTGACGAAACTAGTTAAAACTCTAATTTTCTAAGAAAACTAACAACTCTCCATCTAGAAACCACATACTGCAATAGGAACACACCGCATACACAGGATTCTTTGGGTTTGGTGGGCACGGACCAAGACTCCGCCTCACTCAACACCATGCAGAAGGTTAAAGGCTTCTTCAACAAGCTTTCAAAAGAAACAACCCTGCCGAGCCTAACATACCCTCAGAAAGCAAACGGAGGCCGGCAGAGGGCGCCCTGAGGGCCAGATATAAAATCCAGACAGCCCCTGGCCTCAGCAAAAAGACAGTAGATCCTAACAATCTGATTCCAATAATACAGCGGTTCTCAACCTGTGGGTCGTGACCCCTATGGCGGTCGAACGACCCTTTCACAGGGGTCGCCTAGGACCATCCTGCATATCAGATATTTACATTACGATTCAGAACAGTAGCAACATGACAGTTATGAAGTAGCAACAAAAATAATTTTATGGTTGGGGGTCACCACATGAGGAACTGTACTGAAAGGGCCAGAAGGTTGAGAACCACTGCAATAATAGAAAGAGCGCCACCACAGGAAGTAGTAGGAATATTACTCCAGACAATCCGTCACCTGCAGGAGGACACTGACAAGGGAAGATCACTAGCACAGAAGGTAGTTGCAAAATACTCCAGCAAGCCAGTAGTAGTAAAAAAGAAGGTAATCAAATTGGAAAATGAAGCAATCAGTAGAATGTACCTCCTTTTCAAGGCAGAATTAGCAGAACTCAGAAAACGATTGATTAAAGGAGAATTAACGGACGTAGAGTGGCTTGTAAAAATATGTGAACTTGGAGGCGACACGTCTATGTTAAGTGCAGAGGAACTCACAGTAGTAATAGATGCAATACAATTAGCCAAATTAAAAACAGCACTAAAGGAAATTGCAGAAGAACACTCAAATAGTAAGATCATTACGGAGCTGGATAGGAGATGCGTGGAGAAGAGCATTCCCAGCAGTGGACCTGTCTTCAGGACAGTTTTCAGAACACTGGGGTCTCTTACACAATTATAGACCCAGTTAAGGAAATGGGTGATTCTAACGAGCCTCTCTAAACCAGACTGGAGCTCACCCTGGGAAAATTCAGAGGTAGAAGGGATAGTCAACGTACTAATAAGAAACGCCCAGATGGCTACAAAATGCAGCTTCAGAACCTTATCGCAGGGTCCAGCACTGCAGAGGATATTAAAAAGAAAACCCAACTGCACCAAGACCTGTTGGCAGAAAAGAAATTCGCCTTCACGGCAGAGGAATCAAAGAAATAGTCATTCCCCATGCAACAGTACAGAGGACCTCTAAAGCCCTTACAAACAGCCAAACCAATGAAAACAAGCAGAATGACCAGGACAGACAAGGACAAGCTAATTACTGGAGAAGGAACAATCCGTTCTTCAAGAACAATAATCCATTCAGAAGTAATAATAACAACTCAGTCAGAGACAATAGTAATCCATTTAGAAATAATGATCCATTCAGGAATAATCAACCCCCCCCCAGCCACAAAACCCATTCAGACAAAATGACCCTTTCGGAAACAGTGACTTATTTAGAAATTGAAACTTTAAATGAAATCCCAACCCCTTCCAAAATGGACAAGGCACTAACCCCTTTAAACAAAACTCAAACCAAATCAGGGAAACTGGCAGGGCTCCCGCCGACCACAGCAAGTTCAGCAGGAGAGGGGCACAAACAAATTTACCCACCCTACCCCTTGCAACCCTCCCCGACATAAATATTACAGAAACATTTCGCATGGAACATGATAATAGACCACACATAACACTACAAGTATCACTACATGGAAGTCATTTTCAAAACCACTCATTTTTAGTAGATACAGGATCACAAGTCTCTTTACTAAAAGGCACAGTAACACACAACAAAGTAGTCACAGGAGTAATGGGCAACGTAATCCGAACAGCGCCCACTCCTGGACACACATAAAGGAAAGAAAATGCCACAACCTTTTTGATAGCCCCAGAAATTCAAAACATTATAGGTATGGACTTCATCCCACAACTCTTTAGTCACATCATACATAAACCTACATTACATAAAATACAGACATTCTTAACAGCACTACAAATAGAACCATTAACATTACCAGAACTAAATACACATTCATTCACACCTCAGTGCCCTCTAAAAGGAGGACATGATGATGGAACCAAAGCACTTAAAAAACTTCTGGAAGAGTATAAAATAGAACCAGGCAGGTCACACATTTATCACAGCCCAATCTGGCCTGTAAAAAAGCCTAACGGCACCTACAGGATCACAATGACTAGCGCCACCTGAATAAGGCCTCACCACAGACAGATGGCTGCCTGCCCGGCGCACAAGAAGTAATCAACGTGACCCAAAAAGCCGACCCGAAACGCATGGCAGCAACTGACCTATCAGACATGTTTCCCGCCATCCCAATAGCTAAGGAATCCAGACCTATTACCACATCTGCATGGCAAGGTGAGCAATCTCAATTCAAAAGACTACAAAAGCATACAAAAATTCACCTAAAGTTGCACACAATTTACTTGCCAATAACATCGACCCCACCAAATGTAAATCTACAATTGTACAATACATAGACGACATCCTACTCTACAACAATGACAAGGATACCCTTCAAACTGACTTAAATGCACTCGTATCTCATTTGAGATCACTAGGCTGGACAATTAATCCTGACAAAATCCAGCCCCCAGACACCAAAACAACATTTTTAGGCGTCCACTGGAGGTCTGCAGGCGGAAACATACCGAACAAAGTAATAGAGAAATTGCTAAACCTAAAAAGCCCAACCAACAAAAAAGAAGCACAACAATTAATGGGACTTTTCATGTACTGGAGACAACACATGCCATACCTGGCAGACATTGCAAAACCCATATACAGTCACCAGGAAAGCAGTATCTTTCATATGGGCCCAAGAACAGGAACAGGCATTTAAACAATTAAAGGACTACATACACCACCTTCAATCCCTACAAAATATCAGACCAGGAGACAAAATAGTACCAGGCATTAGTTTCATGGCAGAACATGAAACTAGTTGGGGACTAGACAAAAGAGGAACAGAAGACGAAAAACTAATGCCTGTAGGATTCTGGACTCAGAGATTCCCTGACTCTTACCACAAATTCTCTCATTTTGAGAAACTAATCTGGACACTATACGTGGCATTTTGCACGTGGAGCCCCTGACTGGACTTAACCCAATGACCGTGTGCAGCACATTGCCCCTTAAGGCACGGCTCAAAATGTCAGCTGAATTGGCAGGTTCCCAAATGGACGAGAAGGTTCTCGCGTGCAAGTGGTACATTAACACACAAGAAACCGCTGGCTCCAGTGAACCAGCCCTCCTCACCGAGGAGGTCAACAAACTTGAGGTGGAACCACCTACCTGTGCCAACAAGTTTGTAAGACCACCCGATCCGACCGGTGTGAAAGGGCCACAGTATAGCCCCGAACTTAACAACGCCTGGTTTACAGACAGATCCGTTTCCGTAACCGGTGACCAGTGCGCATGGAGAGCAGCAGCCTTCAATCCAGCGACATCACAAGCGCTAACGGCGACTGTAGGTCCAAATCTGCTCAACATGCCAAACTCATAGCTACATGTTCAGCCATTAAGGACTCAATTGACCATCATAAGCCCAAAATTTACGTCTTTTCCGACTCATGGGCAGTCTGTAAAGGAATCACTGAATGTTCAGGCAAATGGCAACAATCAGGCTGGTTAATTAATGGCAAACCTTTATGGTCACAAGACTATTGGATAAAACTCTACGGTCTCTCCAAACAAATTAAAATATACACACGTCAACGCTCACGCCACAGACAAAACACCCACATGCTCCACAACCCAATAGCAGATACATTAGCAAAAGGCTTCACACCTGAAGACAACATCACTATCGTGGACAAATCAAAATCATTAGCAATTAATCTAAAATTAGTAAGAAATGAAAATAATGACTAGTCCATCACCCCTCTTCCTAAACTTAAGTTTAGGAAAGAAAATGGCAAATACAAATTGCTCCCATCTACATCAGAACTCACCTTCCCACCACAATTTACACAACAGATACATACAACATTAGGACACCTAGGACATTCTTCTCTTGCCCCTTGGTTCCTTAAGATGCAGGGGTCCTCAAACTTTTTAAACAGGGGGCCAGTTCACTGTCCCTCAGACAGTTGGAGGGCCGGACTATAGTTAAAAAAAAATACTATGAACAAATTCCTATGCACACTGCACATTTCTTATTTTGAAGTAAAAAAACAAAACGGGAACAAATACAATATTTGTATTGCATGTGGCCCGCTGGCTGTGGTTTGAGGACCCCTGCTAAGAGGAACCTAAAGGCACCCATTAAACTCATCAAGCAAGCAATCAATTCCTGTGAACAAATGCAAAGGTACTCACACGTTTAAATCTATTATAACACCCAGACTGACTAATGCATTGGTGCCTAATCAAGTCTTACAAATTGATTTTATTGGACCACTTCAGGTACCCTTTGCAGACAAATATGCATGCACTATTGTTGACACAGCAACTGGAAGACTTTATGCTTACCCCGCAAGACATCCAAATGCAAAAACCACTATTCAAGCACTCTCAACATGGTTCTCATCCTATGGACCACTGCACATCTTTGAATCAGACCAAGGCACACACTTCACAGCATCATCAGTCCAACAACAAGCACAAGGCTTAGACATCGATTGGAACCTCCACCTGCCTTATAACCCACAAGCAGCTGGACAAATAGAGAGACACAATGGCCTCCTCAAACACAAACTGCAAACACTGTTCATGGACAGGTCATTCAAGACACTCCAAGAATTACTAGACAAAGCATGTCTACAACTAAACTCCACACCCAGGGCAAATAGACTTTCCCCAATAGAAGAATTACTCCAACCACACATTCTAAGTAATCCCATTGCAGATCATGAACCACCCCTCAATATCACCAAAAAATTACCCTATAAAACCTTAACCAAACCCGCTAAGGATGGCTCCTTATCCCCACAGGAAATAATTGCCCACTCTGGATCATCGCTCTTCTGGACTGGAAACAGTCTAGGACACCTACAACAAACCAAACTACAGAACTCTACCCTCTGGCAGGACCCAACTGCTCACCCACAAACTTCTATATTGATCTCTACACAATCCTCTCACTCCCCTTCTCAATCCTTCCCACACTAGTTCTAGTGTTGACCCTCAAATGCCTCCTTAACGATGTGCTTAAAGACTGCCTGCATCTCCCTCTTTGGATTCCCCCTCCTTATAGCACTCTTAGCAACCCCACTGAGACTCCATTGGATGTGGTGTCCGTATCGTTCATGTGACAATACCACCACCACCAAGCCCACCACCACCGTCCACGTGACCCTAGAGATCTTAAAAAAAAACCCTACTCCGCTCTCTATAACTATACCCTCTGCATCCTAAACAAATAATACCCATCTCTTTTTCAGTGATCAGACACTGGAAACCTGGAACAACTAGATGAATTTCTAGAAGAGATCTCAGCAGTTCCAGTACCCCCACAATCCGCACCAAACCAATCCCCCACTTACCCTACTGTTCCCGCCCCACTTCCAATTAACCCTCCTTCAGAACGAGCCCCATCCCCAACAATTCCTCCTTACCCTGGTATTGCTCTTGACAATTATCGCATACGACTTCACCCCCTGATATGTAATGATTCTTGGTACTGCTGGATACCCCAACCCAACTCTTATTCTGAATACCCAGCAAACCTACAGACTAGCCTCACAGGCCCAGTGAGACAAAGTCTCCATAACCTGCTGGATGATATTCAAGCATTTGCTGAATATCTCCCAGGGCAAATTACTATTAATTACCTCCACCTCTTACAGCACTACACTCGCTTGGTGGAGGCAGCCATCTACTCTCCTAATAGAGACCCAGATCCTATCCCAACTACTCTCATTAGTAACCCCCTTCGTTGCTTTTTATGCTCCACTATCAATCCCCACCATTTCCCCTCATGCTGCCAATATGGGAATGCATACCCAGTCTCACTCAGGAAGAAATTGCCATGCACTGTTAGCACAAGACATCATTCAGGATTTAGAACAGGGAGACATGGAATTAGATATTTTCTGCTACCGCTAGTCTTTATGCTCTCCCTTATTACTGCTGCCTTTGCTAATGCTACCGCTACTATTGATATCTCCAATGCCACAACCCATACTTCTATAATCACTACTTCTATCACGCACCCTACCACTGCTCCCTCTACTACGACAACAATCCCTTCACTTATCTTTCTCACACATCCTACCCATATACCTAAACTGAAAAAAATCGGAAAAACACTATGTGTACCCAACTGTACACATAGTGACAAATAATAATTCCTTATTCTCATACTCTATAGGACATTTTTATTTTAATACCTCTATCTACTACCATAGCACCTATAAACTTTGCCCTGCATACCTTCCTGCACACTCTTGCCAAACCCTTGCACTAAATTCTGAGCAAAGGACTCTTAGAACTCATTACCACACCCAACTGAAAACCTGCACACCACTTCAATGGTTTCCAGATGCACTCACCACTAGATCAATATCAATCATAGACACACGGCCTTGTGAACCATCAACTACAACATATAAAATCATTAACAAATCCTCTTATTCTCAACCAATCCAAACACAGATCCCTTTGTTACTCTGTGTGCAAAGAGCAAATCTCACTGTCACTCCCTTTATGGAAAGACTAATGCATTTCCGGTACATGGGTGAAGAGGGAGACAATTGTGAGGATTATGAGGATTCGGGTTATGATGAATCCACAAATGACACAATTACAACATCCACACCTACAGCGACACCTACAGGAACACCTATCTTTAACAGACATCCATTCTTTTCACCACCTACTAACAACCCAACTCTCCCACTAGGATTCAATGAAATGGAACATTTTAATATGACTCATATAATCACAGAAAACGGTATTACATATTATCAATACTATCTCACAGGCTTTCCTAACTTTCCAATCTTCGGCAACTTCTGCATTGACTCACGTCACCAACACTAATATCACCTCTTGCAACACCACTAGAGGACGCCATAACCCCTCAGGAATTTTTAACCTCAGACCAAAATTTCTGGCCATACATATTCCGCAAGTTCTAACAGATCTCATGACACCACTTGTATTTGAAAATTTCAACAATCCTTTACTCCAAATTAATAACAATCCTAAATTTAGTAAAATAGCTTGCATATGCTTCATTGCATTTATCCCGAATGACACCCAGTCCAACATAGAAAATTTCTTTAAACAGAAAAAAAAATGATGATGCTGATTTAGTTCTTGGAGCATACATTGAACTTCTTACTGTCCTCAATTGCTTCAATGCCACGGGGAAAGTCTCTCCTCAAGCCTTATGGCTTCTCCAGGCACACACTGTCAGACAACATGAATCCTTCAAATGGAAAGTATCCCAACCCGAATTTTGGGGATTTTGGAAAACAAACTTCACAACACCACATTTCCCAGGAGTCCTATCCAATACACACACATCACTTGAAGACAAACCTGTTTACTCCTTCAATGGATCTCACCTCTGTAACACTACAGCAACCAGACACAGAGCATGTATTCCTGCAAATCTCACTAACATACCCCTATCTCCCAACTTTCATGCAACATACCCTAAACTCCCCATGGTGAAACTTCCTAATAAAACACACAACAATATCTACAGTACCCTCACAGACACTCTCTACTACACCTGTAGTAGAGCTCAGGAAGTATGTCTCAGCGCTGTGGCTGTTGCAATGATGTGAGCACACTCCACCATGACATGCTTCCTCGGCACACCAGGAAGTAGCAACGCCCGCCTGAACTCCTAGAGCCACGTGCATAGTACCCCAGCCTTTCAGCCATTGGTCGCCTATAGCAATGTGTCTCCCTCTGATTGGTCGCCTATAGCAACGTGTCTCCCTCTGATTGGTCCCCTCATGCTATATATACCCCTGTAGTTCCTCAATTAAACGGATCTGCGTCAATGAACCTGGTCCCCGGGGTCGTGCATGCAGACGCCCTAGTGTATTGGGGCCCCGTCGTCCTCACCCCCGAGGGATCCCCTGCTTCATACACCCTTGATGGAGACCCTTACACATGGGCAAACGTTTCATGGTCGAAAGGAAACTACAAATTCCCAGTCTTCCTCCTTAAAAGGACTACGCCCATGTATAACCTTACAGGTGGCTGTGTCTCTCACCTCCAATTCGTGGGATTCAAACTACCCTACCTCCTCCGGACACATCAAACCTATGCTTCTTCCTTCAATTCTCTTCGCACCAATCCATATTCTTATGGCCCATTCCCCATTACCTCCTGGACTAACTTTTCTATTCCTTTCAAATTCACCACTGGCAATAGCGTAGACACTGCCAATTCACCCAGCGACTCCACCACATACATGTATTAATACCCTAAAACTGTAATCAGACCTAATATCATCTCTAATCCTGACCTAAGACACCATTCATTTTTAAATATTCAGGACGACCTTGTAAACCTTACATATAACATCTCATATGGTCTGAAACCTATTGCATGGTTCTACAATTTTGGAGCAAACATTAATCCAACAAACACACACAGACTTTCAGGAACCCTATCACAAGGATACTAACGATACATGCTCCACTATATGGATGGTGCATGGAACAAATTATACCTACACTCTTACTCACCCATTACAAACCACACTGTATTACCCATCACGAATTTTTACTACACACAACTCTCTTTTGCGGATTGCTTTACAAAAAACCCTCTTCAACCTTGCATTATTCATAGAGGATGTTATAACAGCACAGTATGCCTTAGAACATACCACTACCAACCACTATTCTCTTATGGCATCACCAACCCTCAACCTTCTACATCTCCACCACCACCAATTATAACCCAAACAAACAACCCAATCAGAATTATCTACAGACCTATAATCCACTCTACAACTATTATCTTTACAAAACAAGATTTTCTAGTAACTACTATCATTCCCCAATGCGCACCCCTCAGAAATAAACTCCAAGTTAACCTTCCATCACTGCCATCTATTGGACAAGCCAACCACAGACACTTGCTTCAACTTGGACTCGCTGTTGCAGCTCTTTCTCTCACCGTCTCTTCAGCTAACACTGTCAAAATTGCGGAAATATCTTTAGACCTACAAAAATACACCAAACTTCAAAACTCTAAATATAATGAACGCTTACACCTTATATCTAGAAATTTCCACTCAGCCTATGAATTAGCAATCCAAACCCAACAGCAACTGAAACTACTCTCAGCCGGGGCAAAAACCATGGATAACAACATCCGCCAGCTTCACGTAGACCTTCAGGATCTCAGTACCAGGTTCTCAGACTCCCAACTACTTTATTCCTGCCAACAAACCCAAAACTTCCTCACTGTGCTCTTAAAGACATTCATACCCTTATGCTTCTGGGACATGGCTTCACCCCAACCTGGAGTGATTCAACCGCTATGGTTGATTTCTCTAAACCTGTTGGCTGCGATTTGTTCTCTTGCCAACTAACTATTCTTCCTACAATAGGTGGCGAACACCTGGTTGGATATTCTGCCCTAAATCTCCCTGCACCCTGACGGGACCTGGGCTAAACCCGATTCCGACCTACTCTATGCTGAACCTTACTTCTTCCCCCGAAACTCCCTTGTTGAATTCACACCTAATATCTACATTGCTGCCAACCCACTTCAACTGTCCCTCTTCTCAGTACCCATGCAACCCCACACCCCAGAACCCCTTATATATAACTTAGGCCATTTTTATTTCCTTACCTGCTTTGTGACTATTACATATTATGATTATACCTCTAATTCTGACCTTCCTCTTGATTCTTCTAATAACTGCACCCTTCTTTCTCACCCTATGAATATTACATATCTTAATGACACCCAATATTCCTCCTTTATTGAAAGAACTTCCCTATATTTTCATCCCTCTGTACCTATCCAATTCTCTATCTCCCTGAAGCACTACACCAGCCCGTTTCCATTAATAACACCATTTCTAAGTTAAAAGAGCTCCAGAAACACTGATGACACCATCAAGAAACTTGGAGCAACATCGAAAGCCACCGACCACCTACTCCTGACACCCAACAGCATGACCCTCAACACAGCTGCAGACCTGGCCGGCCTGGCAAACACTGCGACTTCGGGGCCACCATCGTTTCTCTCTGGAGGACTGCACCTTGCACCCCACATGGAATCTCTTTAACCCCCTCTATTACATCCAAAAAGGATGGAGCTCCGTCACCTCTGCTTAGCAAAAACCATTTTATTTCTCTTAGCCATTATCTACCCCCTCTCCCTCTTCATTAGATTCCTACGCTGCAAAAAAAAAAATAACAAAATTAATTTTTGGCCTCCTGTGATCCCCCTCCCTATATGTCCTTGGGGAACCACCAGGTAGAATGTTATAATAATGTTATGGTCATAAGGAAACCCCTCTAATGTGTGGAAATAATTAATGTGTGAAATGTTTGCTGTGTGAAGAACCCAGTACTCTGTAACTTCCAAAATGTGGTGAACGCCCCACTATCCTGATGTGAATACCCTAAGCCCTTAAAGTGTAAACACCCTGCTCCTAGCATAAGGCACACCGTCTGGCCCACACCGATAAGACACAAGTTGTTTACCACCGGCTATAAAGACCAGATTTTCTTCAGGGGACATCTCCTGCCTGATGAGAGGCGGACTCCATGTCACTCTGTGAGACGAGCCCCTGCCTGACTGCTGTGCTGTGTGAGCCTGACCCAACTGCGGCCGCCTGTCTGTCTCTGTCTTTGTCGTCCGTCTTTCAGTGTGCAACGCCAGGTGGCCTTTGCTGGAGCCTAGGACCCACGAGAAATAGGTAAATAAACCTTGTGTGATTGCATACAACTGTCTAGGTGTGAAGTACCAGGCGACAGGCCGTTATTGCTGACCCCTGGTCACCTGCATATGTCCCGCTAAATCTAGACAGATCCTTAATTAATTGGGGCAGAATTGGGACACTTAGGAAGAACAGCTCTCCGCTCCTGACCTGCAGATTTGAGGGCTGCTGAGCGGGTCAGCAGTGCAGAACCACAGCTCCCCTCCCCTCCCCGTCCCCAAATCAGCCCGGTCCCTTTCCTGCTCACTCACACAGAGCGGCTTTGAGCCAGGCCCACAGGAAGGCCCGCCTGGGGAACAAATCTGTCAACAAGTCTAGAGCCCTTTTGTTCTTTGCTGTTTTATTCACGCTCTTCTGAGGCAGTGAAAAGAAATGGGCGTCGCTGGAAGAACTAAACGCTTAAAACTTGTAGGTCATTTTAGTTTCAGTTTCCACGGCAATTTGCTGTGGCCCTCACTCTGCCCGGCCAACAGCCTTCCACTCAAACCCGGTCATCTCTTTATTTCATTATTAAGGCATTTCCCGCCCCCTCCCCTGTTCCCCCGCCCCACCTGCTTTAGGGTAGGTGCAGATGAGCAGGTCGTCAGGCCTGGCCTGGAAGTCCCAGATCTGGTCCCAGCTGTCGCAGGTGGACGTGGGTTGAAGGATTCCCTTCACATAGTTCAGTTATGCGCTCTGTCCCATCACATTTCAGCTCCTTTCTGCTCAAGGCCATTGGTGTCGGGAGTCAGTGCTGTTCCCACAGACTGCGGGCTCTCAGCACAGAGCTGTGGTCTGACACCTACAGGCAGCCTCTGCCCTCAGCCCTCCTGGGAGCCTGCGCGGGGCAGGGAAGAGCATCGGCCTGCTGGCCCCGCCCCGAGCCCTCCCCCCCCCCCCCCCCCGCCCCCAGCCCCCGGCCTGCGGTTTGGGACTTTGCACTCAGGCGCTTCCTGGCCTCGGCCCTCCCCCGACTGCGGCGCCCCGGGCCCCGCCGATCGGAGCGCTGGGTGCTGCTGGCCCTGCCCTCGGCATCAGTGCAACAAGGGTCAGGGCCAGCTCTCACCTGTCACCTGTGTTCATGGAACAAGGCAGGCGCTTTAGCTGTCTCTCCTGGGAGGTCTACGCCGAGTGCAGGTGGGAGAGGACCTGCCTGCGGGGTGACATGGCAGCAGCGAGCCACCTCCCTGGCAGCCGGAGGGCAGGCCTGTGGCTGTGACCCACGAGGTCCCGGATGGGACCCTCCCGGCCCAGAAGCCGACAGGCTCCGCTCTGGGTTTAAAGAATAAAACAAACCGGCTCCTGAGAGCAGGCTCCTTCCTGCTGGAGGCGGTAGCGCTCCTGCCAACAGGCGTCTCTTCGCGGCTCTTACACAGGTTGTCTCAAAAGCAAAGGGAGTGACGGGGGTTGTGTTAGGACTCGCCCCACCTGCTTCCTCCTTGGGGCTCACCCCAGAGGCGGCTGTGGGCTTGTTTCCCGCACAGCCTCGGGCTGGTCTGCACCGGGAGCAGCCTGGCTCCTGGGGGAGCCGCTCTCCTCCTCCCTCCTGGCCCCCTCCTCCTGGCTGACCAGCTCTCCATAGGCCGGTCCCTCTCCCTTGTCCTTTCAGCTGCTCAGTGCGATTGGTCACCAACCACCTCACTGTCGTCCTGTGATACAAGAGGACAGACATCGCTCTGCTCCTGTGTCTCTTCCTGGCACAGAGCTCCTACCCTTTGGAAGTGCCTGTGGTGGGAGTGCCCTTGGTTATTCATGAGGAGTCCCTTCCCACCACACCCGGGCGGATGCTAATGAGGGGCCAGGGGCCCTGGGATAGTCTCCCAGCCAGCGGGCTGGCCACACCAGGAAGAAGCGCATGGCTAGCAGGTGGGAACTTTTCCAGGCCCATCCCCAACCTGCAGGGAAGGGAGACTGGCTAAGGCCCCAAGAAAGCTCTGGCCACTGAAGCTTCCAGTGGGTGGTGAGCACGTGATGTTCTGCGGGGGCGACAGGCCCAGATGCCACGGGAAAGGGCCTGGAGGCTCTCTGCCCCTCTCCCCAGCCCTAGAACTACGCACCTCTCCCACTAGACGGCTCCCAACCCCATCCTCACGGTAAAGCTGTGAGCATGGTGCTTTCCGTGAGCCCTGCGAGCCCTGCTAGTGGGTTAGTGAACGAGGGGTCACGGGAACTCCCGCATGGAGAGCTGGCTGGTCGCCGGTGCAGGTGAGCCTGGAGCGAGCTGGCTGGCTGGCACCGCCAACGGGCAGTCTGTGAGCCACTGTCCTTGTGTGGGGTCTGCACACGGCAGGTGGTCGGTGCCGACTGAATGGAATTAGGACCCTGGTTGGCGTCGGGGTTGCTGTTGGTGCCCCAGCAACCCTCGAGGGCTCTCAGAATCCATCTGTCCCCAGAAGTCAGGAAGTCCCATTCTTGCTTAAATCCTTCTCCCCAAATCTTCACAAGCTCCCATGAGGACCTTCATGCAGAGGCCTCCCTGTATCTAGGCTAAGCCTCACCCGCGGCCTCTCACGGGGCAACCCCAAGGCCGTGCCTGCTGGGCACCAGCTCCCTCCGGGGTGGCAGACACCACGGTCTCTCCTGGTGCGCTCCTTGGCTCTGCAGGTGGCACATGTTAAGCTCTTTGGCTTCCCTCTCGCTGCTCTAATGTCTTCCCGCCATGCCCTCGCTGAGCGGCCTCCCTGAACCCAGGTCCCCGCGCGGGTCCCACCTCCTGCCCTTCGAGGAGCCCGATGCGGCGTGTGTGTGAGAGGATGTGGCCCTCGCTCACTGCAGTCCACACGGGTCAGTCGTGAAGCATTATACAATCCGGCTGCACTGCACTCACTCCAAATCTAGCTGCCGCTTGTCACCGGACAGTTGGCCCTTTACATGTTTCACCCTCTCTCCGCCTCAAGTCCTAGCCCCAGCCCCAGCCCCTGATCTGTTGTCTGCCTCTATGAGTTTGTTTATTTGTTTGTTTATTTTTGGTTTTCTCTTTAAAAATATACCACGTATGAGTGAGATCATATGATATTTGCTTTAGCTTTTCTTTTTTTAATTTATCTTTATTGTAGAAAGTATTGTAGATTTCCCTTTGATTGTTTTTTAGCTGTGGATCCTCTCTACCCCACACCTGCCCTTCCCAGGCCGTCACCACTCTATGGCCTGTGCCCATGGGCTATGCATACCTGTACACAGAAAAGGCTAAGTGACCATCCATCCAACCAGTAGCTGTGACACGCACTGACCACCAGGGGGCAGATGCTCCACGCAGGAGCTGCCATGACGCGCACTGCCCATCTATTTATATAAAAACCCTGGGTGTAACGTCACAACTGAGGCTCGACCAACCTGAAGGAAGTCAGTCCTGCAGGGGTCATCTTGGAAACGGCTGCACCCTCTCCAAGCTGTTTCCCGCAGGGCGGTGAGGTTTGAGGCAGGAAACTGCCTTCAGAGTGTGGCCACACTGAGTCCTGGGTCCTCTTAGCAACACCTGCACCCTCCCCGAGTTATTTCCAGGGAGGGCGAGGTTTGAGGCAGGAACCGGCCCTCAGAGCATGGAGGCATATCTTTATAAAGTTTTAACACATTATATTAGAGGTGATGGTAGTACTGTTTTACCCACAGCATCTACAAGAATTGCTGCAAATTTACTTCTCAGTGGAAGCACCTTTCATTCCCAATATAAATTACCCATTCCACTAAATGAAACTTCAATTTCTAGACTTGATATAAACAGTGAGGTTGCTGAAACTATTAAAAAGGCCCAACTTCTCATTATTGACGAATGCACCATGGCATCCAGCCATAGACAGATAACTAAGAGAAATTTGAATGTTGTGTTTGGTGGGAATGTTCTCCTTCTTGGAGAGGATTTTCAACAATGTCTCAGTATTGTACCGAATGCTATGTGATCGGCCATAGTACAAACGAGTTTAAAGTACTGCAATGTTTGGGGCTGTTTCAGAAAGTTGTCTCTTACAACAAATATGAGATCAGAGGATTCTGCTTATAGTGGATGGTTAGTAAAACTTGGAGATGGCAAACTTGATAGCAGTTTTCATTTAGGAATGGATATTATTGAAATCCTCTTTGAAATGATTTGTAATGGATCTATTATTGAAGCTACCTTTGGAAATACTATATCTATAGATAATATTAAAACTATATCTAAATGTGCAATTCTTTGTTCAAAAAATGAGCACATTCAAAAAGTAAATGAAGAAATTTTGGATATGCTCAATGGAGATTTTCACACATATTTGAGTGATGATTCCATTGATTCCACAGATGATGCTGTAAAGGAAAATTTTCCCATCGAATTTCTTTTTTTTTTTTTAAATATATTTTATTGATTCTCCACAGAGAGGAAGGGAGAGAGATAGAGAGTCAGAAACATCGATGAGAGAGAAACACCGATCAGCTGCCTCCTGCACATCTCCCACTGGGGATATGCCCGCAACCCAGGCACACGCCCCCGACCGGAATCGAACCCGGGACCCTTCAGTCCGCAGGCCGACGCTCCATCCATCGAGCCAAACCGGTTTCGGCCCCATCGAATTTCTTAATAGTATTACTCCTTCAGGAATGCCATGTCATAAATTAAAATTGAAAGTGGGTGCAATCATCATGCTATTGAGAAATCTTAATAGTAAATGGGGTCTTTGTAATGGTACCAGATTTATTATCAAAAGATTACAACCTAACATTATCAAAGTTGAAGTATTAACAGGATCTGCAGAGGGAGAGGTTGTTCTGATTCCAAGAATTGATTTGTCTCCATCTGACACTGGCCTCCCATTTAAACTGATTCGACGACAGTTCCTGTGATGCCAGCATTTGTGATGACTGTTAATAAATCACAAGGACAAACTCTAGACAGAGTAGGCATGTTCCTACCTAAAACTATTTTTGCACATGGTCAGATATATGTTGCTTTCTCTCGAGTTAGAAGAGCATGTGACGTTAAAGTTAAAGTTCTAAATACTTCAGCACAAGGGAAATTAGTCAAGCACTCTGAAAGTGTTTTCACTCTTAATGTGGTGTACAAGGAGATATTAGAATAAGTTTAATCAATTTATCAGTCATTGTTTGCATCACTGTTGTTTTTATATCTTGTTTTTGTTGTTTTTATGTCATTTTTGTTGTTTTCATATCATGTTTTTGTCACTTTTATATCATGCCTCTGCTGTTGTTATATCCTTTTGTTACTGTTTTTTAATAAATTTATATATTATTTTCATATACACTTATTAATTTCCTTTCATCTCTCATACTTCTATTATATAGAAAGGGCAAATAGCAATATTAAAATATTTCCACTAATTAATTCCCTTTTAATGTGCATAAATTTTGTGCACCAGGCTACTAGCTTAAAGATAAATGGCACCACAGACCTGGCGCTGACAAACCAACACTCGGTTTCCCCCAAGTGGGACATAGGCCCTGCCACCACCCCGGAGGGACACCCCACCAAATCGCAGCCAATGCTGCCAAGACCCTATAGCACAAAATGCGGCCCAGCCCAGCCCAGCCCAGCCAGAAAACAGCCACTGTGGGTGCCAGGTAACAACGTCGCATAGCAACGCCTGGCTCCTCTCCCTAGCGACTAGCCTCCTTGCAGTTTCTTCAGCCCAGGAACACGACTTCCTTTATAGCCAGGTGCAAACATTTCACAGTTAAACCAAATGTCTGTGAAGCGTTTTCCCGTGCCTAATCTCATTTGATCCTCACAGAAATCCTGGAATAGGTACATAGGAGACTCGGTGGAATCCTATTTTCTTTTCATGAGCCAGAAAATGGAAATTTAGAAAGTTTAGAAACTTGACCCTGCAGCCACTATGGAAGACAGTATGGAGTTTCCTTAAAAAACTGAAAATGGAACTCCCATTTGACCCTGTGATCCCACTTCTAGGAATATATCCCAAGAAACCAGAAACACCAATCAGAAAGGATATATGCACCCCTATGTTCATAGCAGCACAATTCACCATAGCTAAGATCTGGAAACAGCCTAAGTGCCCATCAGTAGATGAATGGATTAGAAAACTGTGGTACATCTACACGATGCAATACTATGCTGCTGTAAAAAGGAAGGAACTCTTACCATTTGCAACGTCATGGATGGAACTGGAGAGCATTATGCTAAGTGAAATAAGCCAGTCAATAAAGGAAAAATACCACATGATCTCACTCATTCATGGACAATAGAGACCATTATAAACTTTTGAACAATAATAGATACAGAGGCAGAGCTGCCTCAAACAGATTGTCAAACTGCAGCGGGAAGGCCGGGGAGGGTTGGGGGGCAGGAGGTAGGGGGGTAAGAGATCAACTAAAGGACTTGTATGCATGCATATAAGCATAACCAATGGACATAAGACACGGGGTGATAGGGGAGGCTAGGGGACTGTCTAGGGCGGGGGGATAAAATGGATACATATGTAATACCCTTTGTAATACTTTAAACAATAAAAAAATAAATAAATAAATAAATAAATAAATAAATAAATAAATAAATAAAAAGAAACTTGACCCAACTAAAAAGAAGAAATGGCGGACCTTGAAAATGACTTCAGGTTTTCTCACTGCGCAGAATATAGTCAAACACTGCTGCAGTTAAATATTTTACCCTTTGTTCTCCCTGCATGATCTACAGTAATAATCTGCTCCATGTTGATATTTGCTGTGTTGCTGACAATTACCTGAAAGAGAAGTTGGGGTGCTTTACTGGGCTGTAAAAGTTTAGCTACATCAGAAAGCAGGTCTAATGAAGCAAGTTTATTCTATGTCTATAAAAGGCTAAGTTGACTTGTGCATGCTCAGTACATACAAAGTTCTCGCCGGCACCAATGCATGTTTCTATCTGTCATTGTTGATCGTGAATTTGGTTGATACTTCTATTATAGAGAAAGGGTGAATAGCGACATTAAAATATTTCTTCTAATTAATTTCCTTTCAATGTGCATGAATTCGTGCACTGGGACACTAGTATGCATATAATATCATTACCCAATCACCCCATCCCACCTTCCCTCTGAGGTTTGAGGGTCTGTTCTGTGCTCCCATGTCTCTGGATCTATTTTGTTCATCAGTTTATTTTGTTCATTAGAGTCCACATATGAGTGAGATCGTGTAATACTTGCCTTTCTCTGACTGGCTTATTTCACTTCGCATAATGCTCTCCAGGCTCCTCCATGCTGCTGCAAATGCTAAGAGTTCTTTTTTACAGCTGCATAGTATTGCACCTCCTGGTGGGAATCATGAAGATGTGAAACAGACCCGAACCCCCGAGAAGACACATTTGTTTCTTTCTGGGGAGAGGTCAGAGCACTGCCTTCTATGTCCCTCTCCTAATGTTTTAAAAACAAACTGTGTGAGAGTGTGTGTTGCAATTCCAAGTGTATGTTGACATAGTCCTTAGTAACATGAAACTTGGTGCCCAAAACTTTAGTTCTCATGTTGGGTTTCATAAAACTGGAAGTACTTATGCTGCCCATCATGAAGCCCAGTGGTCAGAGAGGACATGAAAGTGAGAACAGACTCACAGTTCTCTGTTCTCTGTCCCTGCCCCAAGCCGCTGAAGGGCAGGGACTGTGTCCAGTTGCCCATCCAGCTCTGCATCCACAATGTCCCTTGTGCCTCGATATCAAAAGTGTCATCTTGGGCTAGTGTCCTCTCGCTGTTTGACCTGCCTCTCGGCACCCCTGGCCTAGCAGCCTCGGACCCGCTCCAGCCCCAGCCAGCGGAGCCCCGGCACAAGCAGGCCGCAGCCCTTTCCAGGTGTGGCTCAGAGACGAGGACAGAATGTGGGGGGACCCTCGCAGCCCACCTGCCAGAGGGAGGTTCTGCACGTGCTGCTGGTCTGCTGTCCCCTGGAGGGTTCTGGTCCACGTCCTGGTGCACGTGACCCCCCAGATGAGACCTGAGTGGAACCGACTCTCAGGAGCCTTTGGTGCTCATGGTTTGGGTTCTGAGAGCAGCTTCTGTGCCCATTTTAGCTTAAAGTTTGAAATTCTATAAATAGAAGCAGGAACAAATTTACTGCCTGTTCAGATTTGTGATTAGATTTTGCAAAGAGCTCAGTCATTCACCACAGAGAAGGACCGTAATGTCACTCTCCCTGGGAAGTGAGAGCAGGCTGTGACTGTGTCTCAGGGAGAACATGTCACTGGCAGACTCTGTTCCCTGGAACCTGTGACCTCAGGCCAACCAGACCATGCCGCATCCCAGACAAAGCCAGATGGGACCAGACACACGATAGGTGTGGAACGAAATGAAATCCAAGGAAGGTAGACAGGGTAGCATCTCAGACCTAACTTTTCATGCTCCGTTATCTTTTGTAAAGAGTACCATTTGCTTGCAATGCGTTTGTGACCAGTCCTACTGGCCTTTCCCAATTTTTAAAAAATATTTTTTACTGATTTCAGAGCGGAAGAGTGCCGGGTCCAGCCTGGCCGGGTTATTACCTGAGAGTAGGGCTGAGAGGTTTAAGAAAAAATAAGACAGATTACAGAGAAAAATAAGACAAGAACAGCGGGGTTTGGGAGGACCATAGCTGCTTTCTGCTAATGGCTAATGGCAATTTTATTTTCACTTGCTGCTACCTTTATACAATTCTTTCTGGGCGTTCCTCCAACTTCATGTGGCTGCAAGCCAATCCGGGAGTCACGCCGACTAAGCAATCTTAATACACATTGCTTTATTCTCAAAGTTCCTTGACATCTTTTCCTACTTTCTTCTATGTCAACTCCTTTCCTGACCTTTCCTGAGGACCACTCACTTGTGCCAGGCAACAGGCGGGGGTGCCCCTACCCTTGCTCAACCCTATTCAAGGGGAGCAGGCAGGAAGCACCCCGCACCCTTGCTCAACCCTAGCACCAGGGCCATCCTCAGTATGGTCAGTCAGGATCCCCACAGAAGAGAGAGGGAGAGAGAGAGAAACATCAATGATGAGGATCCCTGGTTGGCTGCCTCCTGCATGCCTCACACTAGGGGTCCGGACTACAACCTGGGTGTCAGAGCACAGCCCCGCGGGAGCCCGGCACAAGCACCACAGACTCGCGGTCTGACTGACACTGGTCTGGGCAGAGCTGGCAGGGGGTCTTGGGAGACGGAGAAGCCACGAGAGGCTGTGGGTGTATAAGGATGAGTCCTTATTGCAGGAGCCAGTGGCCACATAGCCGTGAGACAGAACAGTCCCTACAGCCAAGTCCATGCAGGCAGGCAGCAGACACCGGCAGGTGAACATACCTCTTCTCCATAAAGCACATCTGTCCCTGCACCCACAGCTTCAGCTGAGCAGCCGCACGCTGCCTCAGACTCACCACCTCACGTCGTAGCCGCACCTGAGCTCCAGCTCAGCAGCTTCTCCATCTCTCCATCCCAGCTGCTCTCTCCAGCAGACTTCTTCTCCCTCCATCTCAGCTGCTCTCTCTCCAGCAGACTTCTCTCTCCATCTCAGCTGCTCTGTCCAGCAGACTTCTTCTCCCTCCATTCCAGCTGCTCTCTCCAGCAGACTTCTTCTCCCTCCATCCCAGCTGCTCTCTCCAGCAGACTTCTCCTTCCATCCCAGCTGCTCTGTTCAGCAGACTTCTTCTCCCTCCATCCCAGCTGCTCTCTCCAGCAGACTTCTTCTCCCTCCATCCCAGCTGCTCTCTCCAGCAGACTTTTCCTTCCATCCCAGCTGTTCTGTTCAGCAGACTTCTTCTCCCTCCATCCCAGCTGCTCTGTCCAGCAGACTTCTTCTCACTCCAGCCGACTCCAGCCAACTAGCTGGTCAGTACCTACTTTTACACCATTTACACAAAGAAGGCTTCGTGCCAACAGTGACATCAATCATACTGGCCACAGAAGGGCACAGTGTACCGCGTGGCCTTGCACCCGCTCACGGTACTTGGCCTGATAGGATTCCCAGGCTCAGAGTCCTGAACATCCCGTTGAGGCAGATGCCCAGCGCGGCCTGTGGCCACTCTGATGTATTGATGACAAGGCCTCTGTGCTTCCACTGGCCTTGACTATCCAGGGACCTGGAATGGTTCCCACACCAGGCATGTGCCCTGACCGGGAATTGAACCGTGACCCCCTGGTTCATAGGTCAATACTCAACCACTGAGCCACACTGCATGGGCCTAATTTTTTTAAAAAAATAAATTTATCAACCTGGTAATATTTTGGCATTAAAAGGAGAACTAATTTTTCTAAAATGATAGTAGCTGATTATACCTATTGTGGAATGCTAGTCTACCCCTTCAAGGTGGGAGGTTACCAAGATTAATTAATTAATCGCTTAATTTAATTACATATTGAACCTGGGCAAGGCTCTGCCCAGCCTGGAAATCACTTGGTGGCTTCTTCCATCTGACGGCAGAGCTGAGCCCCTCTGTGTGCTCTGGCTCCAGCCCTGCCACCCTGGCAGTTGAGCCTCTGGGTGCCACCTCCGCTCTGACCACACAGCTGATTGGATGCGGTGGGTGGGGGGTGGGCTGGGTGGAGAGCTGGTCAGGTTCTCTCCTGGGCATTGAAGCAAAAATACAGAAAGAAGTTGTCAGTCTGTTGTGAGAATGGTCCCTAAAGCTACTTGTGAGAAGGCGGAAAAGGGCAAGAAGGTTCTCTTAGTGCCTGTGTGTGGCCTCTGAATGTTCCATCAGAGACAATAGCAACACAAACCAGGCAGACATGGGCCCGCCCGTTTCACTCGGGGTTAGAGCATCGGCTGCAGGCCGAGGGGTCTCGGGTTCAGCTCCAGCCAAGGGCACTTACCTCCATTGCAGGCTCCATCCTCCCCAGTCAGGGCAAGTGCAGGAGGCAGCCAATCAAAGTGTCTCTCACATCAGTGTTTCCCTCTGTCTCTCACCTGCCTTCCACCCTCTAAAAATCAAGGGGGGAAAATATCCTTGGGTGAGGATTATCCAAAATATAAAAGAATTAGGGAGAAAAGCAAGACAAAAATGAACCTAAAAGCTTTACTTCTCTCAGTGGACTGGAATTCCTTTGTTCAAAAGTTAGTGAAAAAGATTTCTCTTTTTGCCTTGACTCCTGGGCCCAGCCTGGGTTCTAACCAACCCTGGGGACTTCTCATTAGCCGTCCTTTGGGTGTAGGGATCCGGTGCTATACATGGTGCCTTTGGAACTTTTACTGAAACACAATAACATGCTACCAGCTCCTCGCATGTGGGGCGTGAACTCCCTGTGGAGCTGTGCATCCTGGGAAGTGAGTGCGGGTACCGCGCTGCGGGCTGTGCCCACAGGAGACGGGAGCGAGGGAGGGCTTAGTGGGAGACCTGAGAAGGAGGACAATGTCAGAGTTTCCTGCGGGTGAGAGGGCCTCCTGCAATCCGCGGTGATCAAGGCCAGCTCAGGGTTCAGGCAGTGCAGGGGTGAAAGGTG
Source organism: Myotis daubentonii (assembly GCF_963259705.1). Lineage (NCBI taxonomy): Eukaryota > Metazoa > Chordata > Mammalia > Chiroptera > Vespertilionidae > Myotis > Myotis daubentonii. Next base: position 587,573 of record NC_081843.1, on the reverse strand, counting down.
AGGACGTCCACCTTTGTGATCTCGGGCGACACCACGTGAGCCGCCAAGCTGGTCGCCCCCCCCCCCCCCCCAGAGCGCCCACCCCTTGCACACGCTTTGTTGTGGGTGGAATTGGGACCCGGGCAGCTTGGAGCGTCCCTCCCGTTTCTTCTCCTGTTTACTCATGAGCTTTTCCTTCTCTGGTGGCGGGTTTTTCTTACCTTTTGTTTCTCTGGAAACGCCTAGTCTTGGCAGGTGCGGTCCGGCCCAAGCCCTGGGGGTGCTTCCTGGTGGACGCAGGCCCAGCCCCGCGGCTGCAGGTGCCACAGCTCAGGCTCAGCCCCCCGCCTCCTGCCCCTCTGCTCAGGGCGCCCCAGGGAGTGAAATGGGCCCCATCGCTCCCCACACGGGGTGCAGGCTCAGGCAGAACAGCCTCAGCGCCCGCCCCCACCCCCTCCGCACCGGCTGTTTCCCTGAACCGCACTCCCTGTGACCCTCCCACCCTCCTCATGCTTCCTCCTGCCTCTGCCATCGCGGTGCCAGGAGCCCTGACCTCAGTCTCTGCTTCTAGGGAATCTGCCTGAGAACCTGGAGCCGCCTACCGCCCGGAGGGAAAAATGGATGCTTCAAAGTAACATACATTTTTCCTCTTATTTTGGACTTTTTCTCTAATTCAAGGTATTAGCCACAGCTTCTTAACTTTATAAGAGCATGAGTGGCATGTTTTATTCTTTTAGAATTAACTAGTGACTGTTATGGAAAGAGACCTACCACTTGCCCTAGAGGTGGGGGTGGGGGGATAAGAGAGAGATCTGCTCCCCTCTCTCCTGAATGCCCCCCCCCCCCGGGCTTTGCTGTTGAAGAATTACTCCCCTGGGTCTGGAAGGGTCGCTGGGCCTTCTCGAACCTCTGAAGGATGTGACCTTGTGAGGTTTTAGAAACACAGTTGACCCTTAAACAACGCAAGGTCAGGGGCGCCAACCCCCTCACAGTCAAACACCTGCGTTGACTTCTGATCCCCCCAAGCCAACTCCCAGTCGCCTGCTGGTGACCGGAGCCTTGCCAATAACAAACAGTCAAGTGGCACGCATTTTGTGTGTTACATGTTACAGACTGTGTTCTTCCAATAAAGTGAGTTAGAGTCGTCACCGGTTTGGCTCAGTGGATAGAGCGTCGGCCTGCGGACTGAAAGATCCCAGGTTCAATTCCGGTCAAGGGCATGTACCTTGGTTGCGGGCACATCCCCAGTAGGGGGTGTGCAGGAGGCAGCTGATGGATGTTTCTCTCTCATCGATGTTTCTAACTCTCTATCCCTCGACCTTCCTCTCTGTAAAAAACAAAAACAAAAATTAATAAAATATATTTTTTACAAAGTGAGTTAGAGAGAACATATTATTAACCAGGTAACTGCCACGCGTCCAAATGGAAACCATCCCCACTGCGTCTGTAGACGCTGACGGTGTACAAAGGGTTAAGGAAATCATAAGGAAGAGAAGATATTGTGTAAAAAGCTGGGTCTACGTGGACTTGCTCAGTTCAAGCCAGGTTTGTTTCAAGGTGGCCTGTAACTGGTTAGGGAGGCAGCCTGCACTGCGTGATGGGGAGAGGACCTGCGGGCGGATGGTGCAGCACTAGGGGCCAGGGCGGGCTGCGGGGAGGACCTGCGGGCGGACAGGGCAGCACTAGGGGCCAGGGCGGGCTGCGGGGAGGACCTGCGGGCGGACAGGGCAGCACTAGGGGCCAGGGCGGGCTGCGGGGAGGACCTGCGGGCGGACAGGGCAGCACTAGGGGCCAGGGCGGGGCTGGGGGAGAGGCCCCAGGTCACTCCCTGGTTTCCTCCTGTTTCTGTGGCTCCATCCCATGGGGCTTTTTCTTCTCTATTGAAAATATTGAAATGGGGATTTGTAGGTTTCAAACAGACAGGTTTAGGAACTTTCAGAAATTTCAAAAGTTAAGGGGACCATGACAAAAATACAGAGCTGCAAAGTAGCAGAAGGTAAATTTCCATAGAATGGGGAGCTGGGTACAGAGGAAGGTTTACATTTACAAAATAAAGAGAAGGAAGCCCCTCATCCAGAAGGAGGAGAAGAAAGCCCAGAGGGAATAGGACAACAATAAGGAAGAAGGAGGGAGGACCTCAGGTGTCCCCTGTGAGGTTTGACCTTTGAGCTCAGAAGTTACTGTAGTGACCAATGGGAGGGAGGGGACATCAAAGGACCAGGATCTGCCACTCCCCACGTGGGAGTCTGTGCTGAGAGTCTCCCCCTCCCCACGTGGGAGTCTGTGCTGAGAGTCTCCCCCTCCCCACGCGGGAGTCTGTGCTGAGAGTCTTTCCCTCCCCACGCGGGAGTCTGTGCTGTGAGAGTCTTCCCCTCCCCACGCCGGAGTCTGTGCTGTGAGAGTCTGTCCCTCCCCACGCGGGAGTCTGTGCTGTGAGAGTCTTCCCCTCCCCACGCGGGAGTCTGTGCTGTGAGAGTCTTTCCCTCCCCACGCGGGAGTCTGTGCTGTGAGAGTCTTTCCCTCCCCACCCGGGAGTCTGTGCTGTGAGATTCTTCCCCTCCCCACGCGGGTGTCTGTGCTGTGAGAGTCTTCCCCTACCCACGCGGGAGTCTGTGCTGTGAGAGTCTTTCCCCTCCCCACATGGGAGTCTGTGCTGTGAGATTCTTCCCCTCCCCACGCGGGAGTCTGTGCTGTGAGAGTCTTCCCCTCCCCACGCGGGAGTCTGTGCTGTGAGAGTCTGTCCCTCCCCACCCGGGAGTCTGTGCTGTGAGAGTCTGTCCCTCCCCACATGGGAGTCTGTGCTGTGAGAGTCTTCCCATCCCCACGTGGGAGTCTGTGCTGTGAGAGTCTGTCCCTCCCCACGGGGGAGTCTGTGCTGTGAGAGTCTGTCCCTCCCCACCCGGGAGTCTGTGCTGTGAGAGTCTTCCCCTCCCCACGGGGGAGTCTGTGCTGTGAGAGTCTTCCCCTCCCCACGGGGGAGTCTGTGCTGTGAGAGTCTGTCCCTCCCCACATGGGAGTCTGTGCTGTGAGAGTCTTCCCCTCCCCACGGGGGAGTCTGTGCTGTGAGAGTCTGTCCCTCCCCACCCGGGAGTCTGTGCTGTGAGAGTCTTCCCATCCCCACGTGGGAGTCTGTGCTGTGAGAGTCTTCCCCTCCCCACGCGGGAGTCTGTGCTGAGAGTCTCCCCCTCCCCACGCGGGAGTCTGTGCTGAGAGTCTTTCCCTCCCCACGCGGGAGTCTGTGCTGTGAGAGTCTTCCCCTCCCCACGCCGGAGTCTGTGCTGTGAGAGTCTGTCCCTCCCCACGCGGGAGTCTATGCTGTGAGAGTCTTCCCCTCCCCACGCGGGAGTATGTGCTGTGAGAGTCTTCCCCTCCCCACCCGGAGTCTGTGCTGTGAGAGTCTTTCCCTCCCCACCCGGGAGTCTGTGCTGTGAGAGTCTTTCCCTCCCCACGCGGGAGTCTGTGCTGTGAGATTCTTCCCCTCCCCACCCGGGAGTCTGTGCTGTGAGAGTCTGTCCCTCCCCACCCGGAGTCTGTGCTGTGAGATTCTTCCACTCCCATTGTGGGAGTCTGTGCTGTGAGAGTCTTTCCCTCCCCACGCGGGAGTCTGTGCTGTGAGAGTCTTTCCCTCCCCACGCGGGAGTCTGTGCTGTGAGAGTCTTTCCCTCCCCACCCGGGAGTCTGTGCTGTGAGAGTCTTTCCCTCCCCACGCGGGAGTCTGTGCTGTGAGAGTCTTTCCCTCCCCACGCGGGAGTCTGTGCTGTGAGATTCTTCCCCTCCCCACGCGGGAGTCTGTGCTGTGAGATTCTTCCCCTCCCCACGCGGGAGTCTGTGCTGTGAGATTCTTCCCCTCCCCACGCGGGAGTCTGTGCTGTGAGATTCTTCCCCTCCCCACCCGGGAGTCTGTGCTGTGAGAGTCTTCCCCTCCCCACCCGGGAGTCTGTGCTGTGAGATTCTTCCCCTCCCCACGCGGGAGTCTGTGCTGTGAGAGTCTTCCCCTCCCCACGCGGGTGTCTGTGCTGTGAGAGTCTTTCCCTCCCCACCCGGGAGTCTGTGCTGTGAGATTCTTCCCCTCCCCACGCGGGTGTCTGTGCTGTGAGAGTCTTTCCCTCCCCACGCGGGAGTCTGTGCTGTGAGATTCTTCCCCTCCCCACGCGGGAGTCTGTGCTGTGAGATTCTTCCCCTCCCCACCCGGGAGTCTGTGCTGTGAGAGTCTTCCCCTCCCCACCCGGGAGTCTGTGCTGTGAGAGTCTTCCCCTCCCCACCCGGGAGTCTGTGCTGTGAGAATCTTCCCCTCCCCACCCGGGAGTCTGTGCTGTGAGATTCTTCCCCTCCCCACGCGGGTGTCTGTGCTGTGAGAGTCTTTCCCCTCCCCAAATGGGAGTCTGTGCTGTGAGAGTCTTCCCCTCCCCACGCGGGAGTCTGTGCTGTGAGAGTCTGTCCCTCCCCACGGGGGAGTCTGTGCTGTGAGAGTCTGTCCCTCCCCACATGGGAGTCTGTGCTGTGAGAGTCTTCCCATCCCCACGTGGGAGTCTGTGCTGTGAGAGTCTGTCCCTCCCCACACGGGAGTCTGTGCTGTGAGAGTCTGTCCCTCCCCACCCGGGAGTCTGTGCTGTGAGAGTCTGTCCCTCCCCACATGGGAGTCTGTGCTGTGAGAGTCTTCCCCTCCCCACGGGGGAGTCTGTGCTGTGAGAGTCTTTCCCTCCCCACCCGGGAGTCTGTGCTGTGAGAGTCTGTCCCTCCCCACATGGGAGTCTGTGCTGTGAGAGTCTTCCCATCCCCACGTGGGAGTCTGTGCTGTGAGAGTCTTCCCCTCCCCACGCGGGAGTCTGTGCTGTGAGAGTCTTCCCCCCCACGCGGGAGTCTGTGCTGTGAGAGTCTTTCCCTCCCCACCCGGGAGTCTGTGCTGTGAGAGTCTCCCCCTCCCCACCCGGGAGTCTGTGCTGTGAGAGTCTGTCCCTCCCCACATGGGAGTCTGTGCTGTGAGAGTCTTCTCCTCCCCACGCGGGAGTCTGTGCTGTGAGAGTCTTCCCCTCCCCACGCGGGAGTCTGTGCTGTGAGAGTCTGTCCCTCCCCACATGGGAGTCTGTGCTGTGACAGTCTTTCCCTCCCCACCCCGGAGTCTGTGCTGTGAGAGTCTTCTCCTCCCCACGCGGGAGTCTGTGCTTTGAGAGTCTTCCCCTCCCCACGCGGGAGTCTGTGCTGTGAGAGTCTTCCCCCTCCCCACGCGGGAGTCTGTGCTGTGAGAGTCTATCCCCTTCCCACGCGGGAGTCTGTGCTGTGAGATTCTTCCCCTCCCCACCCGGGAGTCTGTGCTGTGAGATTCTTCCCCTCCCCACCCGGGAGTCTGTGCTGTGAGATTCTTTCCCTCCCCACACGGGTGTCTGTGCTGTGAGAGTCTTTCCCTCTCCCTCATGGGAGTCTGCATTTGTTCCTCAATACATTTCCACCTTTTCTATACCACCTTCCTTTCGTGGATTCATTGATGGACTCCAAAGGACAAAGAACCCAGGGACCATCCTTCCCAGAGGGACTCTGCATGTTCCAGTCCAAAACCCCCGTGTCTCTATGACCCAGTGCAGCTCTTAGCCCATGAAGTGAGCATCAGAGTGAAAGGAGTTAGAGCAGAATTGGGTGGAGAGGGGAGGGTGGGAGAGGAGGAATGGGTTGAAACAAACCGAAAATGTGTTTTGCAGGCAACAGGATGGCAGGAAAACATGACGGGTAGCAGAAACAGGGTGTTTTGAAACAAGGATGTTTTTCTTGCAAGTGAAAAACATTTTCTTGCAAGTGACAAAATGTTGCAAAAAAAGGCCAGGAACCAATCAGAGAGTGGCACCACAGGGAGCAGTGTTAGCTGACATAAGGGGACAGCAGAAGGCTTGGGGGCAGCCCATGTGAATCTCCCTCCCGGGAGATGAGACCCTGGGAGCAATTCCTGCTCACAGTCTGGTATCACCAATTTGTTTTTTTGTTGTTGTTGTGTTTTTTTCCGCTCCCTCTGTTCCCATTTTGCTGAGAATTTTTTTTAATCAAAAAAAGGGTTTGGGGGCCCTTGCCAGTTTGGCTCAGCAGATAGAGCATTGGACCAAAGGGTCCCAGATTTGATTCTGGTGAAGGGCATGTACCTTGGTTGCAGGCTCCTCCGAGGCCCAGGCCCTGGTCGGTGTGTGTGCAGGAGGCAACCATTCCATGTGTTTCTCTCCCATTGATATTTCTCTCTGTCTTTCCCAATTTCTTCCACTCTCTCTGAAAACCAATGCAAAAATATCCTCAGATGAGTATTTAAAAAAAAAAAAAAGTTGTTGATTTTGTCGAATGCTTTTTTTGCATCTAGTGATATGATCATGTAATTTTGTCTTTCAATTTGTTTATGTGATGTATCATGTTTATTGATTTGCGAATATTATACCAGCCTTGCCTTCCTGAAATAAATCCCACTTGCTCATGGTGTATGATCTTTTTAATATATTTCTGGATCCGATTTGCTAATATTTTGTTGAGGATTTTAGTATCCATGTTGTTCAGGGATATTGGCCTGTAATTCTCTTTCTTTATAGTGTCTTTATCTGATTTTAGAGTTGGAATAATGCTGGCCTCATAAAAAGACTTTGAAAGTGTTCCTTTTTCTTGGATTTTTTGGAATAGTTTGAGGAGTATAGGTATCAGTTCTTCTTTGAATGTTTAGTTAAACTGCCTGTGAAGCTGTCCAGACCAGGGCTTTTGTTTGATGGGAGTTTTTTGATTACTGCTTCAGTTTCACCAATTGTTAATGGCCTAATCAGGTCTTCTGAATCTTCCTGATTTAGTTTTGGATAATTGTATTTTCCTAGGAATTTGTCCATTTCATCCACATTGTCCAGTTTGTTGGCATATAGTTGCTCATAGTATTTCCTTACAATCCTTTGTATATCTGTGGTGTCAGTTGTTACTTCACTACTTTTGTTTCTGATTTTATTTATTTGGGTCCTCTCTCTCTCTTTTTTTTTTTTTTAAATATATATTTCATTGATTTTTCACAGAGAGGAAGGGAGAGAGATAGAGAGAGTTAGAAACATCGATGAGAGAGAAACATTGATCAGGTGCCTCCTGCACATCCCCCACCGGGGATGTGCCCGCAACCCAGGCACATGCCCCTGACCGGAATCGAACCCAGGACCTCTCAGTCCGCAGGCTGACGCTCTATCCACTGAGCCAAACCGGTTTCGGCTCTCTTTTTTTATTCATTCCAAATTGAAATAGATTTATTTATTTGTCAAATGTTACAATTTTAAAAAAGCAATGTCAGAATGATATCACTTTCTTCCCTTCTATTATGGAAGGTGAAGCCTATTTGCTGTCGAACCGTTTCCAAGGTTGGTTGAGTGTTTCCTTCCCACATCCCACGTGGTTCCTGGTTCAGGACCTGGAAGGGGAACCGCACACAAGTGAAAGAGAAGAGACACGAGATAATTTGGGAATATTGGGGGACCAGGCGAGTAAGTCCAACTCAGGAGGAAGGACTTCCATGGTGCTCAGGCCACACCAAGCTTTTATTGATCTGGGATACCCCCATAGCATAGCCCTTAGGCAGGCAACCCCGGGCAACAGGCAGACTAGCCCATCAGCAAGGATTTACATAATAATAAATGGGGAAGTTGCTTCAGCTACCACTGTCTGGATCACCAATTTGTTTGAAATACAGTTCACCTGGGCCCATGCTACAGTTCTAGCTGTTAGGGGAAGGGCAGCTATAAGAATGGAATCTCAGTTGTTTAATAAGCTATCTATGTATATAAATGGCTAAGCAACCATCCAACCAGCAGTAGCCATGATGCGCACTGACCACCTGGTGAAAGACACTCAACGCAGGAGCTGCTGAGCTGCAGTGACTTGGCAGCGGTGGTTGTCAGGTGACGTACCCTGGAACCAGAGAGGAGGGAGCCCGATTCCTCGCAGGGCCATGCAATTCCACCTTCGGCCATGGATTATGTTGTTGCTGGGGCATTGTCAGCCCCAAATCTGGTTTACCGCCGAGCTACAGTGACCATAGACACCCTTTGAGCTGCGGTGCCACCCCAAGTGCGCCAGCCAGGGAGGGACCACGGGAGGTTGGCTCCAGGGTGTGTCCATCCCATCTCACCCAGTCCCGCCCTGCCAGCCACCTTCTAATTAATTTCCTTTCAATGTTCAGGAATCTGTGCACCGGGCCACGAGTTCACTATATTAGCTGTAGAAAAGGGATTGTTCTTGCAGACCCTGGGGCACCAGAGGACGTGCTGCAAAAAGACAAGCAGGGCTGAAAAGATAAAGTGGCCATGAGCCCAGGTGGGGCCATTACTCAGAGAAGAAGATACATTTTAAATGCAGGTCAAAGGCAGGGCCTATCTCAAGGGAGACCACATTTTGGGCTCATCTTTGCAGGTTCCTGGGCCCATCTTTGCAAGGAGGATGGTAGAAAACAGACCCTGGGAATCACTAGTGTTAGACTTTTCCCACCCTCTAACCCTATGGTAAGGGCTGGTTTGAAATGAAATGTCAGAGCGCTTTCTTTCAGGGTATTACGCCTGCTCCTCTCAGATCATGGGCCATGTGAGTAAAACACCACAAAGATTCAGCCTGTCTCTTCACATTGACTCACTCAGGGCAGCAGGACCTTCCTGTCTGGTTCACTGCTGGCTGCACCCTTCCTGGGGAAAGGAGCCTTGTTTGTCACCTTTTGGTGCTTTCCATTTCCCAGCATGAGTAAGGCACTCAGTACCTGTCTGTCATCGAGTGAATGGAGTTGGCCTTTTTTCTAGGTAGGATTGTATTGTACAGAACTTTTGAAAGAAACTTTTCATTTCAAATTATAACAGAAGATGGGAAGAGGATATGTAGATGGAACAAATTATTAAATGTATATTGTATGTTACATGCTGTGTACTGAAGTTAATCTGAACACTCACAACCTGCAGAGAGAGAAGGGAAATGCTGGATATATGTGCTGGGTAAATGCAGTCACATTGGGCTCATCCAAATGAGCAAATCATACATTCAAGAGTAAGAATGTCCAGGGCATTGTTCACAGACCTCCAGGAGGTCGAGGAAGCCGCCAGTGGCCTGTGGAAGCAGCATGCTCCTCTACCTCACAGAGCCCAGTGAGAGCAGGTCACGTTCCTGTTATGGCCAGATTTCAAGACCCCCCAAAGATCCACCAGGGAGCACCAAATCTGATGCAAAAGCATAGAGTCTTTTATTCAAGCCTGGGACTTGGTCCCCTGCTTGCCTCCATTACTGGATGCAAGAGAGAGCCCGGAGTTCCAAGAGAACAAAGAATTTATAGGGCTTGGGGTCGGGGGTGGGGGGGGTGGGGGCACACTCTGACCACTGATTTGGCCGATTCCAGTTGGTTGAGTGAGGGCTGGGGGCTAGTGACTCAAGGGCAGGGTGCAGCTAGGGTCTGGTTACACAAAGACAGGGGGGTGGCTAGCATACTTTTGGCCTTGGGCTAGTTTTCCCCACTTTCCCATTGGCCGAGATAAGGGCAGGCTGAGTAACTGATACACTCTGCGGCTTTTGCTGGAAGAGGGGTTAAGGACACAGCTATCAGTCCTGTTCTGTCCTTTCAGTTACCAAGCTCTGGTTTCTAGAGCTCCATGCAGAACAACAGCGAGGTGCTGGCCATGTTCTTCTCAAAGTGCTCTTTATATTGCTTGTTCAGAGCTTCAGTGAACTGACTTTTCCAACCTCCCAGGACTCCTGAGAAGAACAGCGTAAATAATATTTTTATGAACTTTGACCATTTTTTGTTTGGGTAATCCCTTTCCTCTCAATACTTACATTCCTTTCATAGACATCAGCTCATCATCCTGCTGCCATTGAATGATAAGTGAAGTTACAGGTCATACTCCCCAGGGCACAGTGAGGCCCTTGTACGCAGGGAGCTTATTCTGAGCACTGGGGAGGGCCTGAAATCCAGGTCTTGGTTCTCTGATTCTTGGCTTTGTACCCTGAGCTTTCTCACCCACCAGTCCTTTGTGGCCTCTCAGGACACCTCACAGTCTATGTAAGTTCACTGGATCTCGTTTTCTTATCTTCTCTTTCCAGGTCACTGAGCACTGATGTGAGTGGTTGCCTCCTCAGAGTGTTGTCTGCTCCTCCTATTTGTAGCTTTATTCAGGCAGAATTCATAGTTAAATACAAGTGAGAAGTCTCCTTTCCAGTCTGAATTATCATTGCTGTTAACATATGAATAAGTTCAAGCAATCTATACTAATAAAAGGGTAATATGCTAATTAGATTGGATGTTCTTTGGGACATTCTTCCAGACAAAGCCACGGCAGCTGTGAGGGCCAGTCCAGCACTGAGGTCCCTTCTGCAGAGGCCATGAGAGAAGGTACTGCAGGGGAAGGCAGAAGGGAGAAGGCAGCAGTTAGGCAGTCAGGGGGATCAGGCCAGGAGGGGAGAGCAGTTAGGACAATCAGGGGGATCAGGCCAGGAGGGGAGAGCAGTTAGGACAATCAGGGGGATCAGGCCAGGAGGGGAGAGCAGTTAGGACAATCAGGGGGATCAGGCCAGGAGGGGAGAGCAGTTAGGACAATCAGGGGGATCAGGCCAGGAGGGGAGAGCAGTTAGGACAATCAGGGGGATCAGGCCAGGAGGGGAGAGCAGTTAGGCAGTTAGGGGGATCAGGCCAGGAGGGGAGAGCAGTTAGGACAATCAGGGGGATCAGGCCAGGAGGGGAGAGCAGTTAGGCAGTCAGGGGGATCAGGCCAGGAGGGGAGAGCAGTTAGGACAATCAGGGGGATCAGGCCAGGAGGGGAGAGCAGTTAGGACAATCAGGGGGATCAGGCCAGGAGGGGAGAGCAGTTAGGCAGTCAGGGGGATCAGGCCAGGAGGGGAGAGCAGTTAGGCAGTCAGGGGGATCAGGCCAGGAGGGGAGAGCAGTTAGGCAGTCAGGGGGATCAGGCCAGGAGGGGAGAGCAGTTAGGACAATCAGGGGGATCAGGCCAGGAGGGGAGAGCAGTTAGGACAATCAGGGGGATCAGGCCAGGAGGGGAGAGCAGTTAGGACAATCAGGGGGATCAGGCCAGGAGGGGAGAGCAGTTAGGCAGTTAGGGGGATCAGGCCAGGAGGGGAGAGCAGTTAGGCAGTCAGGGGGATCAGGCCAGGAGGGGAGAGCAGTTAGGCAGTCAGGGGGATCAGGCCAGGAGGGGAGAGCAGTTAGCACAATCAGGGGGATCAGGCCAGGAGGGGAGAGCAGTTAGGCAGTTAGGGGGATCAGGCCAGGAGGGGAGAGCAGTTAGGCAGTCAGGGGGATCAGGCCAGGAGGGGAGAGCAGTTAGGCAGTCAGGGGGATCAGGCCAGGAGGGGAGAGCAGTTAGCACAATCAGGGGGATCAGGCCAGGAGGGGAGAGCAGTTAGGCAGTTAGGGGGATCAGGCCAGGAGGGGAGAGCAGTTAGGCAGTTAGGGGGATCAGGCCAGGAGGGGAGAGCAGTTAGGCAGTTAGGGGGATCAGGCCAGGAGGGGAGAGCAGTTAGGCAGTCAGGGGGATCAGGCCAGGAGGGGAGAGCAGTTAGGCAGTCAGGGGGATCAGGCCAGGAGGGGAGAGCAGTTAGGACAATCAGGGGGATCAGGCCAGGAGGGGAGAGCAGTTAGGCAGTCAGGGGGATCAGGCCAGGAGGGGAGAACAGTTAGGGCAATCAGGCCAGCAGGGGAGCAGTTAGGGGCATTAGGCAGGCAGACAGGTGAGCAGTTAGGAGCCAGTGGTTCCATATTGTGAGAGGGTTCCTGGATTGGAGAGTGCAGGCCGGGCTGAGGGACTCCCCCCCCCCCCCGCCCTGCATGCATTTCATGCACCAGGCCTCTAGTCTGTCTATATAAAAGGCTAATATGCTAAGTGACCACTGGTCCAGTCAGTGTGACAACTTGCTTCATAGCCAAGTGGAAACATTTCACACTTTAACCAAATGTCTGTGGAGCGTTTTCCCTGCCTCATCTCATTTGATGCTCACAGAAGTCCTGGAGTAGGTAGATAGGAGACTTGGTGGAATCCTATTTTCTTTTCATTAGCCAGAAAATGGAGATTTAGAAACTTGACCCAACTGAAGAGAAGAAATGGTAGACCTTGAAAATGACGTCAGGTTTTCTCACTGCACAGAATATAGTCAGACACTGCTGCAGTTAAATATTTTACCCTTTGTTCTCCCTTTGTGATCCAAAATATAACCTGCTTTGTGTTGATATTTACTGCTGTGTTGCTGACAATTACCTGAAAGAGAAGTTGGGGTGCTTCACTGGCCTGGAAAAAAGTTTAGCTAAATCAGAAAGTAGGTCTAATTAAGAAAGTTTATTCTATATCTATAAAAGGCTAAGTTGACTCACGCATGCGTGGTACATACAAAGCTCTCACTGGTGCCAGTCACATGTGTATGTTTCCATCTGTCATTGTCAATCGTGAATTTGGTTGATACTTCTATTATAGAGAAAGGCGAATAGCAATATTAAAATATCTCTTCTAATTAACTAGTAGCCCGTGCACAAAATTCGTGCACATTAAAAGGGAATTAATTGCCCTAACTTGTTTGGCTCAGTGGATAGAGCATTGGCCTGCAGACTCAAGGGTCTCAGGTTCGATTCTGGTCAAGGGCATGTACCTTGGTTGTGGGCACATCCCCAGTGGGGGGTGTGCAGGAGGCAGCTGATCAATGTTTCTCTCTCATCGATGTTTCTAACTCTCTATCCCTCTCCCTTCCTCTCTGTAAAAAATCAATAAAATATATTTTTTAAAGGGAATTAATTAGCAGAGATATTTTAACATTGCTATTTGCTCTTTCTCTATAATAGAAGTGTGAGAGATGAAAGGAAATTAGTAAAATGTATATGAAAATAATATATAAATTTATTAATAAATAAACAGTAACAAAAGGATATAACAACAACAGAGGCATGATATAAAAACAACAAAAACATGATATGAAAACAACAAAAACATGACATAAAAACAACAGTGATGCAAACAATGACTGAGAAAGTGATTAAACTTATTCTAACATCTCCCTGTACACCACATTAAGAGTGAAAACACTTTCAGAGTGCTTTACTAATTTCCCTTGTGATGAAGTACTTAGAACTTTAACTGTAACATCACAAACTCGAGAGAAAGCAACATATAACTGACCATGTGCAAAAACGGGTCCAGGTAGGAACATGCCTACTCTGTCTAGAGTTTGTCCTTGTGATTTATTAATAGTCATCACAGATGCTGGCATCACGGGAACCCTCTTCAAATCAATTTAAATGGGAGGCCAGTGTCAGATGGGGACAAATCAATTCTTGGAATCAGAACAACCTCTCCCTCTGCAGATCCTGGTAATACTTCAGCTTTGATAATGTTAGGTCGTAATCTTTTGATAATAAATCTGGTACCATTACAAAGACCCCATTTACTATTGAGATTTCTCAATAGCATGATGATTGCACCCACTTTCAATTTTAATTTATGACATGGCATTCCCGAAGGAGTAATACTATTCAGAAATTCGATGGGGAAATTTTTCTTTGTTTCTTTGTTATGGGATAGGGCCACAACATTAGTAAAAAAGAAACAGAATTAAAACTTTATTGTCGGGAGCTGCTACAGTGTTTTGGACAGGTTCAAGCCTTGGACTGATGAGGGGGCACAGTCCTCTCATTGCCACGTGGAGGGCAGGGCCCTCCCAGCTTGGAGGGCAAGGCCCTCCCAGCACAATTATAGCCAAGAGCTGTAGTTGTGAGCTTGAACCTATGATCCGAACACGTGGCCCCACGTGCCTGAGTGATGTGGGCTTGATAGAGTTCCGGTGCATGTAGTTGAGTAGGATTGAAATCCAGGAGAATGTTTGTAAACATCTTGGTCACGCCCTTACTTTGCCTCGTAGCATCTGCTATAAACTAAAGGCACGGCTGTGGGCCTGGTCACTGTCTCTCAGAGAAGCAGTGTCCCACCGAGACCCAGCTTTCATTCTCTTGTCTGTCTTTTCTAAGCCTCTAAGCCGCCCCACTCGGGTTCATCCCGTGCTGGCGCAGCACACTTTAGAAAGATCTGCCTCCACGCTCCCAGGGCGGGTTCCTGACTCAAACTCCGCCTTTACAGGAAACAGCTCCCAGAAACAGCTTGGGGGAGGGCGCAGCCATTGCCAAGACAGCCCCTGTAGGACTGACTTCCTTCTGCTCGGTCGCTGTTCGTCTGTATGTGACGAACACCACCTATGGTTTTTATATAAGTAGATTTTTTTTTTCAATGTGTAGGAATTTGTGCACTGGGTCACTAGTATAATATAAAGGAGTGGTAGGGTTGGTTAACTTTGGTTCATGCTTATGCAATAGAGCAGTGGTTCTCAACCTTCCTAATGCCGCAACCCTTTAATACAGTTCCTCACATTGTGGTGACTCCCAACCATAAAATTATTTTTGTTGCTACTTCATAACTGTAATTTTGCTACTGTTATGAATCATAATGTAAATATCTGATATGCAGGGTGTATTTTCATTGTTACAAATTGAACATAATTAAAGCATAGTGATTAATCACAAAAATAATATGTAATTATATATTCAATATGTGTTTTCTGGTGGTCTTAGGCGACCCCTGTGAAAGGGTCATTCGACCCCCAAAGGGGTCTCGACCCACAGGTTGAGAACAGCTGCAATAGAGAATTCATTCATATTTTTAGCTTCAATAATTAAAAATGGTCAGAGAGACCATAGAAAGCGATTTCTCTCCTGATTGCTCCATGCTGTCTGATTCATTTAAGCCAAGCATGTCAAACTCACAGCCTGTGGACTGCATGCAGCCCACAACAAATATTTTTGTGGCCCAGCCAATATAATGGTATGTAGAAAGGTTTTAATAAAAATTTAATAACTTAATTTTTATAATATCTTGTTATACATAACGAATCCGTGCACCTTGAAAGCAACTCTGGGCCACGAGGCTGCGGTGGGCACAGGGGCGGGTCTCAGCCCCTCCTCCGTAACCCGCCTGGCCCCTCCTGCTGCAGCCCAGGTCCCCTGTCTGCCGCAGCCCTGCTCTGGCCCCACCTCTCACACCCACTGATGGCACTGGCCCTGCTCGCACCCGCAGCCAGCACTAGCAGCGCCTGCGACCAGTGGCTGCCAGGCCTGATCGCCTTTCAGTGGGGGGAGGTGAAGAAGCCCTCAGGGGCGATCAGGCAGGCAGTCGCTGCCTGCTTGTACCCCATGACGGCACGGAGTGATCGGGCTGGCGCTGGAGGCCAGCAGCAGCTGCGCACGCACGCTGGGGGGGACTGTGGTGCACAGGAGCAAAGAATTTTCAGTAACCACCAGAGGCTCGCCCAGATGACTGCCACCAGTGGCCTGTCTTGGTCTGGCGCCTCCACTCACCAGCTCCACCATCCTGATGCAGCCAGTGCCTGCCATGTTCGGCGCATGCCCCCTGGTGGTCAGCGCACATCATAGCAACCAGTTGTTCTGTTGTTCTGCCTTTTAGTCTATTTGCATATTAGCCTTTTATTATATAGGACTAGGGGCCCGGTGCACGAAATTCGTGCACTGGGTGTGTGTGTGTCGGGGGGAGTGTCCTTCAGCCCAGCCTGCCCCCTCTCACATACTGGGAGCCCTCAGGCGTTGACCCCCATCACCCTCCAATCGCAGGATCGGCCCCTTGCCCAGGCCTGACGCCTCTGGCTGAGGCGTCCGGCCCGGGCAGCGGGGACCCGCAGCTGCAGCGGCCCCACGATCGTGGGCTTCGCTTTAGGCCCAGGCAAGGGACCTCTAGCTCCTGGGACTGCCAGCTTCGACCGTGCCCACCTCCCATCGCTGGCTCCACCCCTACTTCCTGCTATCACTGGCCAGGGCGGAAAAGGCACCTGATTCTCCGATCATAGGTCCCCCCTGGGTTTCCGATCACTGTCAGTGGCAGGGGGCTTCTTCCTGCTTTCCCTTTCGTCTCCCTGCATTGTGCCTACATATGCAAATTAACCGCCATCTTGTTGGCAGTTAACTGCCAATCTTAGTTGGCAGTTAATTTGCATATAGCCCTGATTAGCCAATGAAAAGGGTAGCTCGTATGCCAATTACCATTTTTCTCTTTTATTAGTGTTGACTAGAGGCCTGGTGCACTAAATTCGGGCACTAGGTGGAGTCCCTCAGCTGGGCCTGCACCCTCTCCAACCCGGGACCTCTCAGGGGATGTCTGAGTGCCAGTTTAGGCCCTGGGGGATCGGTCCTAAACTGGCAGTTGGACATCCCTCTCACAATCTGGGACCGCTGGCTCCTAACCGCTCGCCTGCCTGCCTGCCTGATCGCTCCCTAACTGCCCCCCTGATGGCCTGATAGCCCCTAACCGCTTCTGCCTTGGCCCCTGCCACTGTGGCTTTGTCCAGAAGGATGTCCGGAAGATATCTGGTCTACTTAGCATATTACCCTTTGATTAGTATAGATTATTAATAATGAACTACAGCATTCACTAATGACTGGTTACTATAATCATGCTGTATTCATTTCCTGTATGTGCCTTACACGCAGGCGCACCATTTCTCTCCACTAATATTCCCAGCAAATATTTTAGCAGTTGATTGTGATGTCATTAGTCTTTTTTTAAATATATATTTTATTGATTATTTACAGGGAGGAAGGGAGAGGGATAAAGAGTTAGAAATATCGATGAGAGAGAAACATTGATCAGCTGCCTCCTGCACACTCCCTGCTGGGGATGTGCCCGCAACCAAGGTACATGCCCTTTTACCGGAATCGAACCTGGGACCCTTGAGTCCGCAGGCCAATGCTCTATCCATTGAGCCAAACCAGTTAGGGCTCATTAGTCTTGTACTGACTTGTTTGGTGTGCGCAACAGGAAACATTTTGCTTTCGGAGAACCAGAAAAATGGGTTTATTTGCATTACACTTATTAATCTGTGCAGTTATTCAGTGTCTAGTTAAGTTAATGTTCAAGATAAAATATTAATTTTTATTAAAATGTTCTATTATTTTATGTTAATGATAACTCATTTATTTCAGCCCTTTGTATTTAGCATGTCTCTATCGAAATAAACCTACCTTTCTATGAAAATGGAAGCTTTTGGTCTTTTGCGACCACGTAAACGTACACCTTGTTCATCTGGCCTGTGTGATGTGCTCCTGCACTTCCGGGGGGCAGTGTACGCTGTCCTTTGCCGTTTCCCGCTTTTCTCTGGGAAACAAGCCACTTGGCCAGCTCTCCCACCCGCTCCGGCCTTAAGGAACCCCCCTCAGAAAACGCTGGGCCTAGGGGTTCACTTGAATGTCAGGGAACCTTTTTATGAATTGACCACAGTTTTCCTCCTCTCAGAGGAAATACAAAGAGCACGGATACATCACCTTTTCTCATGAGGGAGAAAGACAGTGATTCATTTTAGCGTCAGTGATGGAGTTGGTCCTGGGGTTCCTTTCCTTTTCTTTTCTTTTCTTTTATTTATTTTTTTAAACATATTTTATTGATTTTTTACAGAGAGGAAGGGAGAGAGATAGAGTTAGAAACATCGATGAGCTGCCTCCTGCACATCTCCTACTGGGGATGTGCCCGCAACCCAGGTACATGCCCTTGACCGGAATCGAACCTGGGACCCTCCAGTCCGCAGGCCGATGCTCTATCCACGGAGCCAAACCGGTTTTGGCCTGGGGTTCCTTTTCATGACATCAAATGAAGTGTTATAGACAATGTCGTCTAAAACCTCACTCCCTGTTCATGACCCTTAGGACTAAGCAAAGTTCCCCGCCGGAGGCACACGGCCCTGCCTGGTCTGGGCTCAGCTGGCTCCAACGTTCTCTGACGCCCTCCTCCGCAGCTGCGCTATTTGGTGGTTCTCTCATCTCCGTGGCCATTGCCCTCAGGGTGTCCTGCTCTGCCCTCCTCTCTTAACCCAGGAGGCCTTACACCGATGGGCATCACGAGGCCTGTGCTCTCCTCTAAATTGCGTGCAAATGTGCAGGTGTGGCTTTGACAGATGTAAGACATGGCTGCCTGCAGAGTCTCAGTGGGGTTTGTGAGCATTGAAACGAAAAAACCTTTAATTTAGATGTTGGAAGGTTTTTAGAGGCCTACGTTCATTCTCACTTTGTTCACTTTTTCTTGCCGTCTTCTTTCATTGCTCTAAATTTCATATATTTATGACGAATTTTCTCAACACATACCAGTCTCCTAAGCTACATGCTTATCTGGCATTTCAGATTGAATGGGTTAAAAGTTAAATTCATATTCAGGGAAACTTACTCTTCCTCCTTCATTCACTGTTTTCGTTAATGGTACCACTGAAACAGGAATTTTTAGGGGTGAAAAAGACAGGTTTAGGAACGTTTAGAAATGAAGGGGACCATGGAGGAAGCACAGGGCTGCAGAGCAGCAGAAGGAGTATTTCCATAGAATGGGGAGCTGAAAAGCTGCAACAGGTGCATCTCCATAGAATGAGGAGCTGGAACAGCGGAAGGTCTATATTTACAAAATAAAGGAAGGAACCCGCATCCAGAAGGAGGAGAAGGAAGCCCAGAGGGAGTAGGAAAACAATGGGGAAGGAGGGGGAGGACCTCACGTGTGTGTTCAGGCAAAGGAAGGGGCCTCCTGTGCCGGCTCCTATGTCCCAAGGGGACTGGGCGGAGAGGCCAGCTTTGGGCCAGGACACGTCTGCCTGATGCTGCCAGAGGAAGAGCAGCGGGAAGGCAGCTCAGCCAGGGGCCACCCCTGGTCCCGGAGGGCACTTCCTGGTCCCGAGGTGCCCACAAAGACAGGGAGTTGAGAGGTGCCACCGAAGGAACCTGGGGCACGTGTCCAGGAACCACCCTTCCTTTTTCTCTTCCTCCAGAGCCAGCGTCCGGTGCCCTGAGCTCGCGCTGTGACGTTGGGAGGAAGGCCTTCCCCTCAGCGGGCAGAACTGCGCTTCATTCACCTGCGCCTGCTGGGGGCCGCTCGCGCCTCCAGCCCGACAGGCCAGCTTGCAGTTCCACCCAACTTCCCAGTTCGAATTCGAGTCACTCAGCTCTCAGGGCTCAGTTCTTTCCTGTAAGTGTGAGGTTAGGCTGATATTTAATGGGTCTCACCAGATAATTTTTTCTTAAATTAAGGCACAATGAACATGCAGTAAAATGCAGAATCTTAAGCTTACATCTTGGCGGACGCCATGTAACTCCCTCTCAGATCAAGAGGAGAACATCCCCGCCACCTCAGCAGGCCCCTCCTGCCTCTGTCCCCGATTCCTCGCCACCAACCCAGGCCCTAGCGAGCAGGGTGCTGACTTGTTGTCACAAACAAGTCTTGCCCGTCCTTGAACTTTATATACTGGCCTCATGCCTCTCTGGACCCTTCTTGGCCAGCTTCATCCTTTCAACACGGGTTTGACATTTCTTGATAGAGTTGCGGGAGTCGGTAGTTGATGCATTTCTATTGCTGTGCCATTTACCCGAATCAGCCTCCTGGTCTGTGTGATTCCTCCTCTTTGGATGGACAGATAGGAGGGTTCCCATTTGGGATGGGTATGAATAGTTTCTAGATTTAATGCTCCCTTTCTGTGTGTGGACATGTGCGTTGAGTGTGTGCCTGGGCGCTGAGCTGCTGGCACAGGTGTGTTTAACTTGAGTAGAAGCTGCCGTTTCTACACAGCCCGGGCACAGCTGACATCAGAACAGCTTCCTGGAGCTTTCCCTGCGGGCAAGCCTCTCCCTGGGGTGGAGGGGCGGCAGCGGGTGCCGGCCTCACCTCATGCTGGGTGCTGGCCTCACCTTGTGCTGGATGCTGGGTGCTGGTCTCACCTCGTGCTGGGTGCTGAGTACCAGCCTCACCTTGTGCTGGGTGCTGGCCTCACCTTGTGCTGGGTGCTGGCCTCACCTCGTGCTGGGTGCCGGCCTCACCTCGTGCCGGGTACTGGCCTCACCTCGTGCCGGGTGCTGGCCTCACCTTGTGCTGGGTGCTGGCCTCACCTCGTGCAGGGTGCTGGGTGCTGGTCTCACCTCGTGCTGGGTGCTGAGTACCAGCCTCACCTTGTGCTGGGTACTGGCCTCACCTCGTGCTGGGTGCTGGCCTCACCTCGTGCTGGGTGCTGGCCTCACCTCGTGCTGGGTGCTGGGTGCCGGCCTCACCTCGTGCTGGGTGCTGGGTGCCGGCCTCACCTCGTGTTGGGTGCTGGGTGCCGGCCTTACCTCGTGCTGGGTGCCGGCCTCACCTCGTGCTGGGTGCTGGGTGCCGGCCTCACCTCGTGTTGGGTGCTGGGTGCCGGCCTTACCTCGTGCTGGGTGCCGGCCTCACCTCGTGCTGGGTGCTGGCCTCACCTCGTGCTGGGTGCTGGCTTCACCCTGTGCTGGGTGCTGGCCTCACCTCGTGCTGGGTGCTGGCCTCACCTCGTGCTGGGTGCTGGCTTCACCCTGTGCTGGGTGCTGGCCTCACCTCGTGCTGGGTGCCAGCTTCACCTCGGCTGGGTGCCGACCTCACCCCATGCTGGGTGCTGGCCTCACCCCGTGCTGGGTGCCAGCCTCACCTCGTGCTGGGTGCCAGCTTCACCCCGTGCCGGGTCCCGGCCTCACCTCGTGCCGGGTGCTGTCCTCACCTCGTGCTGGGTGCTGTCCTCACCTCGTGCCGGGTGCTGTCCTCACCTCGTGCTGGGTGCTGGCCTCACCTCGTGTGAAGGGACGGAATGGAACTGATAGTTGTGTCCCTAACGAAAGGACAGAACGGAACTGATAGCTGTGTCCCTAGCTCCTCTCCCAGGAAAGCCACAGAATGTATCAGTTACTCAGCCTGCCCTTATCTCAGCCAATGGGTAAGCAAGGGAAAGGAGTCCCGGCCCTCACTCAACCAACAGGAATCGACCAAGTGCCTCCACCCCTCTCCCCAAGCCCTATAAATTCTTTGTTCTCTTGGGACTCGGGGCTCTCTCTCGCATCCAGTAATGGAGGCAGAGGGGGACCAAGCCTGGGCTTGAATAAAAGACTCTATGCTTTTGTATCGGACTCGGCTCCCTGGTGGTCTGTCTTGGGGGATCTTGAAATCTGGGCATAACAGTGCTGGGTGCCGGCCTCCCCTCATGCTGGGTGCTGGCACCGAGTTTCTCGCTGTGCAGTGAGCCCAGCATTGCCCCTGTGCCGCTCTGTGCCAGGCTGCTGAGGACTGACTTCCCAGGTGGCACCTCTGCCAGAAAGTCTCGAAGCCTCCAGACTGACCCCGCCTTCCCGGCGTCTTCCCTGCCTCCATGAGGCGTGGAGGGGCCGTTCTGCTCACCAACGTCCCAGTGTGTTGCCCTGGGAATGTGGGGCGCGGTCATTCAGCGCAGATTTCAAACGGGTCGCAGGGGAGACAGCATCCCCAGCTTCAGGCCGCTCCTGCCCCTGCTCCCCGGCTCATCCTCAGCGGAGCCGCCCTGGCCCCTGAGCAGAGGCAGGAGGGAAAGCACTAACTGCGTGGTGCCGAGTGCGTCATCTCTTTCAGGTAAAGTCTAAATATGTCTCCAGTTTTTCACAGCTGTGAACACTCCCGAGGATGTTTTTCCATTGACTTTGTTTTTTTAGAGAGAATAGGGGAGGGAAGGGGGGGAAGAGAGAGCGAAACATCGGTGAGACACATCGATTGGTTGCCTCCTGCACGCTCCCCGATCAGGGCCAGGGATCGATCCTGAAACCGAGGTAGGTGCCCTTGACGGGGAATCAAATGCTTGACCCTTCGGTGCACATGCCGAGTCTAACCACTGAGCCCCGGCCAGGGCTGCATTGCCGTTTTTGAGATTTAAAAAGGTCAAATACTGCCTGACCCAGTCTTCAGGTGGTGCCTCCCCTGCCCTTCCACTGCTGCAGACTCCTCTGCCTGCAGAGCCCGGGCCATGATGCCTGCAGCCTCGGCTCCCGGGCTCCCCAGCTCCCGGCTCGGCTCCCGGGCTCCCGGCTCGGCTCCTGGGCTCCCCGACTCAGCTCCCGGGCTCCCTGGCTCCTGGGGTCTCTGTGCTGCCCTAGGTGAGCGGCAGGTGTTCCTTCCCCAGGAGGCGGCTCCTTTCTGTAGCGTCAGCGGGGTCAGGGTGGCTGCTGGCCACGCCCACCACCAGCCCCCTCCTCCGTGCAGCCTCCCAGGGCTCCTCCCCCCCCTGGAGTCTCCCAGCCCCTGCCTTCCAGCAGTTTCAGTCACTGACATCATTCCTTTGTGGTATGTGAGTGTCTTTCTTTCCTTTTTTGCCAATTTTAAATATTGCCCCCTGACAGGTCCTTGCAGGTGGGGCTGCGCTGGGGCCTTAAACATGATGGTCGCTCAAGGGTGGTGGCGCTCGCTGTTTCAGGAGAAGGAGCCTGGGCAGAGCTTTCCCGGAGGACAGGCGGGGAGACTGGCCTCCGGTGGAGAGAGGGGAGGCTGGGAGAGAGGCTTAGCGTGTGTGCCCTTCTCAGAAAGTTCCAGCACAGCTGCGGGATTCTCCCTGGGGAGGACCAGGGCAGGGGAGGGCAGGGCAGGAGAGGGCCAGGGCAGAGAGGGCCAGGGCAGGGAGGGCCAGGGCAGGGAGGGCCAGGGCAGGGGAGGGCAGGGAAGGGAGGGCCAGGGCAGGGGAGGACAGGGAAGGGAGGGCCAGGGCAGGGAGGGCCAGGGCAGGGGAGGGCAGGGCAGGAGAGGGCCAGGGCAGGGGAGGGCAGGGAAGGGAGGGCCAGGGCAGGGGAGGGCCAGGGCAGGGAGGGCCAGGGCAGGGGAGGTCAGGGAAGGGAGGGCCAGGGCAGGTGAGGGCCAGGGCAGGGAGGGCCAGGGCAGGGAGGGCCAGGGCAGGGGAGGGCAGGGCAGGGAAGGCCAGGGCAGGGAGGGCCAGGGCAGGGGAGGGCAGGGAAGGGAGGACCAGGGCAGGGGAGGGCCTGGGCAGGGAGGGCCAGGGCAGGGAGGCCAGGGCAGGGAGGACCAGGGCAGGGGAGGGCAGGGCAGGGAGGGCAGGGCAGGAGAGGGCAGGGAAGGCAGGACCAGGGCAGGGGAGGGCAGGGCAGGAGAGGGCCAGGGCAGGGAGGCCAGGGCAGGGGAGGGCGGAACGGGGCCCTTTGACCACAGGGAGGTGGCAGCTTGTGTGGAGGCAGAACCACTGCCTCCTGAGTGACAGGTCCCTCCTGTGACTGTGCGGGTGGCTGGGGACCTGCGGGAGCAGCCCTTCACTCACGGAGGACTTCATTTCCAGGCGCGGGAGGAACCACCTGGCTTCCAGTTCTTGCTGGCCACTCTGAGCACGTTTAGAGTCATTTCTTAGGAAATGAAAAGCGGGAGAAGGTGCGAAATCGCCCG
The DNA here is from genome assembly GCF_963259705.1 of Myotis daubentonii. Taxonomy (NCBI): domain Eukaryota; kingdom Metazoa; phylum Chordata; class Mammalia; order Chiroptera; family Vespertilionidae; genus Myotis; species Myotis daubentonii. The sequence goes on along the minus strand of NC_081843.1, from coordinate 564,360 downwards.
AGGGCCTGGGTCCCCGCTCCCCGGGCCCTTGAAGGTCAGGGAGCAGCGGACTCCTCCCCTGGGTCACTGACTCGCTCCGTCCCCTCCACCCCCACCCCCGTCCCTGGGAGGTGGGGAGGTCGCCCTGGAGACACTGGGAAGTCTGTCCTCCACGCTTTCTCCTTGAAGTAAACTTTAAAAATAAATAAAAAGCACTAACTTTTATAACACACACACACAGCAGTCTATTTTCTTTCAATGGATCCTATTTGAGAAAGCCTCAGAGCTGCTGGCAGCAGCTACAGTTAAGTGACATGAATGTGCGAATGTCCCCTCCTGACGCCCCAGCTCCGCACAGTGTCATCCTCATGCAGCTCCCAGCTGCTGGCCAGGTGCCTCTGTCAGTGAGGAGACAGTGGCCACAGCGCGAGGGCAGCCTGTGGCTGGTCACAGGGTTTTCTGTATCTTCCAGTGAAGTGTCCTGACAAGTCTTCCACAGCCTCTTTAAAAAAAAAAAAAAAAATATATATATATATATATATATATATATATATATATATATATATATATAAAAAATTGATTTCCGGGAGGAAGGGAGAGGGAGAGAGAGATAGAAACATCAATGATGAGAGAGAATCATGGATCGGCTGCCTCCTGCACGCTCCCCACTAGGCATTGAGCCCGCAACCCAGGCCTGTGCCCTTGACTGGAATCAAACTCAGGACCACAGGCTCTATCCACTGAGCCACACCAGTGAGGGCCTTTCACAGTCTCTTCACCAGCTTCTTACCCACAATTCTCTTACCTTCTGAATGTCAGTATTCTGGGCTCTGTGTGGGTGGGGGGAGCATCAGGTCATCATTAGGGATTTGGGTGAGTGATGCACGACAGCAAGGAACTACCATCTGGGAGAAGTTCTTTCAACTCGCGCCACCTCGGCTGCATTCCATTTCGTTCAGTGTGTTATTCCCCTGGGCTCCCTCTGGCCCCGGGTCACCGAGAGGCAGGCGCTGCCGTGACGGGTGAGCTCAGTGTGCGGCGGCCCTTCTGCTGCTTCCTGTGCTCGCTGCTCTGTTTCCAGGCCCTTTGGCAGCACACTGGCGGCCTTGGTCCTTTCGGGTGGGCACAGGCTCATTCACGGCACAGACACGTGTTCTGTGGCCTGGAAACACGCGTGTCCTGTGTTGTGTACAGTGTTCTGTAAATGTGGGTCGGGTGGGCTTGGCTGGTGGTATTTTTGAGTTGTGTATTTTGTTGGTTTTTGTCTAGTGGTGTGAACTGAGTGATGTGGAAGTCTCCAAATGTAATTGTAAATTTATTCATTTCTTTTAGGTTTCACCTCAGGAATATAGGTCTGTTTCTTGGTGTGTGCACATTTCAGATTGCTATGTCATTTTATTGAAAAATTGATTCATTATACAATATCTTTTTCATTTGCTGTTAATTTTCTCTGGTCAACTTGATCTGATATTAATATATTTATGTCTGCTTTCCTTTTGAAGCATCCATCCTATCTAATAATAGACAAACATGGTGATTGACCATAGCTTCGCTACGCCTCTCATTGGCTAATCAGCGTGATATGCAAATTAACCGCCAACAAAGATGTCAGTTAATTTGCCTACATAGGCTCCAAGTGGTGGAGCGAAGCCTGATGGCCTGGGGCCGGCGGAGCAGCGAGGCCTGACGTTTCCTGGGCCGGCGGAGCAGCGAAGCCTGATGGCCTGGGGCCAGCTCCACCCAGAACTCGGACAGAGCGAAGGCCTAGGGCCCGGGTGCCGGAGGCAAACTGGTGCCAGCAGCCAGGGAAAAGGAAGGCCTATTGCATGAATCTCTTATATAAAAACTGCTATTTGAACTTTTAACCCTGCTGTTTTGGCTTCTGTAAATGCTTGCTTGCTTAAATAATAAGGAAAATAAGACTGCTCTCATTTCAGAGAAGCCATAAACCTTCCCTAGACAAAGTTACCGGTGCTGGCACCAGGCCAAGCCTTTGGTTGAGGTCTCAAAGCCCCAGCACATAGGGCTCTTTAAGAACTTGCAAAGGGGACCGGAAAAACCCCATATTTGGGAGACAAAGAAGGTGGAATGGTATAAATAGGGACAGTTCCTCCATGTTGGGGCCCAGAATTTGAAATACAGTTTTCTCTTGGCCTGCACGTAACAATAATAGTAATAATAAAGTGCAACTCCATCTCTCTAAGCATTGTTTGGTTCGTTTACATCATATATTGTCTTAGTTCCAATCTGTCTTAGTTCCAACACCCCAGACAGGGTTATATAATTTTAAAATTGTATTATATGCAGTTCTAAAATTTCTATTAGTTCTCATATATTCTGGTGTTTTTTACAGAAATTTGAATGCTTTATACTTTTTAGTAGCTTCAAACATGTTTATAATTGCTTATTTAAGTACTTTCATAATGGAAGCCTTAAAATCTTTGTCAGATAATCCTGATATTGCCAGTATTTCTTTATTGACTTTTCTTTTTTTAAAATTTAGATTGAGGGCTTTCTGTTTCTTGGCACAATGAGGGATATTTATTTGAAACTTGGACATGCGGGTGTTGTGCTATGAGACTCGGTCTTATTTAACTCCTCCCTCTGCAGCTGGCAGACTGACACCCTCCAGGGAATTTCAAGTCTCCTCCCAGCTTTCCGTGGCGCTGGAGGGAGCAGGTTCCTTCCGGTGGATGGGCGCCCCCTCGCCCTCCACCACTGGGGTTAGAAACCCGGCTCAGCTCTCTGGCCGGCCCGCAGAGGGTCGGAGGATTCGTTATTCCTGTTGTGGAGCCACAATCTCCCACGCCCGGTGCGTCATGGCGGCCCAGGCCAGGGTGTTTGGATGAAAAAGGGTAGTTATTACCTAAAAGATACCACTTTCCTAGCTTTTTGGATAGAGAAAGTGGCTTCTTTGAAGGGCATTTTTGTCTGTACTTGTTTGTGTTTCTGGGTTACAAGCTTCTTTCGGGACCAAGTCTGTGTCAGACAACACACAGACAGAAACCCCAGTCAGAGGATCGCAAGCACTTTCCGACAGGCACCGGCGCCTGAGGACACACTCCCACACGCCCACACTTGCAAGTAGCTGTAAGGGAAAACTGAAGGCACTCCTCACCTTCTCATGTTTTGGGTTGGAGATCTCTCATTAATTACTGATTCTCTCCACCTTTCAGAGCCTCTCTATGTTTGTTTTATACATACAATATCTAATGATTTTAGTAATGTGACGGGGAATAATAACTTTACACTCTGACTAACCATGAAGTAGAACTAGAATAAAATGTACTAACAAACTTATACGAAGGACCTCTACACTAATGTTTCCTTATGAGCATCCTGCAGGCACCAGCAGCTTCAGGCTGTACAAGGAAGGGTGTTGGCCACATGACGCTGGCTTACACAGGCTGCCAACCACAGGAATGTGGCTCACAGGACCGGCTCCAGGTGCTGACATTAGGACCAGCAGGGACACTCAGGCTGACATTAAAAATCTGTATCAGGACCAGCAAGGACACTCGGGTGTGTCCATAGCCCCGCCAGGTCTCTGTTCCTCTTGCCTTCTCCCTCCCTATAAAAACCCTGCACGAACGGGACAGTAGGTTGGTCTTTGGGATGGGAGTCCACCATCTTCTCAGGCAGCTGGCACTTGAATAAACCATTTTCCTCATACCAGCCCCTGCCTCTTAGGACTGGCTTTCAAAGTGGCCAGCAGCTGAACCTGGTTTGCAATCAGGATTTGGCGAGCAACCCCAGAGGCGCGCTCAGCTGCTTGTGGCCGTCTGACTCTGTGCCAGGAACTGCACAGGGACTTCCCAGAGCTGTGGAGAGGTCTTTTAAATCTCAGGGACTCTCCCTGTCCCTCTCACTGCATCAGCGCCCTATAAATAATTGGCTGGTGAAAGTAAATGATCTTTGGGGGGTCAGCTGGCATACACCAAAAGCCCTCTCACTGCCGCCTGGGCTGGCTGCTGTCTGGACTCAGCAACGAGGCATTTCCAGGGTTGGTTAGCAGGGGACAGAGCTCGGTGGCTTTAATCTGGGTTTTCCCACGGGAGGATTTTGGGTTTGATTTGAGAGCCCCGTCTGTCTGGAATGCCTCTTTGGTTATAGTTGTTCTTTGCTTGCTTTCTTATATCTGGGGGACTTGGTTCGGTGGCTGCTGTCTGTGCACCCGGGAGTCCTGTGCCGCTGCTGTTTGGCTTTGGGGCATTTGGGCCTCGTAAAGGTCACTCATGGCATCGATGGGTGTGAGGTGCCCCTAAGGCGGGTGTCTCGGGCCCTCCTCCCAGCAGGATTGAGTTGTGATCATTTGTTTCTTTGAACTTAGTTTTTGTCTTTTGAACTTTGTTTTTGTTTTAAATTGGGTGATTCAGTCTCAATTACACGAGTGTGTCCATTAGGTCGCATTCTAGCTGCCTGTTCGACTTACAGCTATAAGCTTATGACGAACTAGAATTGTTTGGCTAAAGGTCTAGTAGACAGAATAAGATCTCTTATATTCAAACTTTCATGTTGTTAGATTATAAGTTTTCTACTCAGAAGGATCTAAATTGATGGTTCAAAAAGGTGGAAAAAATCTCCCTTCTTCCCAGAAAGTAAAATTCAGAAACAAGAAAAAAGATGAGCCCTGACCAGTTTGGCTCAGTGGCTAGAGCATTGGCCTGTGGACTGAAGAGTCCCAGGTTCAGTTCTGGTCAAGGGCATGTAATGTGGTTGCGGGCACATCCCCAGTTGGGGGTGCGCAGGAGGCAGCTGATTGAGGTTTCTCTCTCTCTTTGATGTTTCTAATTCTCTATCCCTCTCCCTTCCTCTCTGTAAAAAATCAATAAAATATATTTTTTTAAAAAGAAAAAAGATGAGAAAGCAAGTCTTGAAACTCTACATCCCCCTTTTGGAGGTCCAGGAGCTGCTGCAGGCCTGGGAACAAGGGGGGATTAACGCCATCGCCAGCCCCATACAGGCTGTGGGACTAACAGAGGCCCCTGCCCTCAATGGGAAGAAAGGAGGTAGCATTCTGAGAAACTGAAGGGGCGGCCCTGGCCGGTGCTCAGCTCATTGGAACGTTGTCTTGGTCACCAGAAACCTGCAGGTTTGATTCCCAGTTAGGGCACACACCCACGTTGCTGATTCAGTCCTCCAGGAGGTAATCAATTGCTGTTTCTCTCACATTGATGTCTCTCTTTCTCTCACCCTTCCTCCCTCTAAAGCCAATTAGCATATTTTGGGGTGAATATAAAATGAAAAAGAAAAAACGAAAGCGACTGAAGTCACTGAAGCCTGATATCTCCGTTGTCCCCCAGCCTCTTCAACGGTGACAAGGACAGTGGGTAATTAAACTGCTCGGTTCTGAGCCACTAAAGCCATGCCCACCAAGACTACTCACCAAGACTCCAAATGGGCGACCTAAGTTAATTGATGTCTTTTATTTTTTAATCTTTATCGTTGAGAGTATTACAAATCTCTCCACCCTTTTCCCCCATTGCCCCATGCACCTGGTTCCCACCCTGTGCCAGGCCTTCACCACCCTATGGTCTGTGTCCATGGACAATGCATATGCATATAATTCTTTGGTAAATCTCTTCCCACTGCCCTCCTGGGCCCCGCCCCCCTTCCCTCTGAGATTCCTCAGTCTGTTCCATGTTTCCATGCCTCCGGTTCTAATTTATTCATCATTTATTGTGTTCATTAGATTCCACATATAAGTGAGATCATGTGATATTTGTCTTTTTCTGACTGGCTTATTTCACTTAGCATAAACACCTCGGACCCTCCATGCTGTCTCAAAGGGTAAGAGATTCTTCTTTTTTACATCTGCATAGTATTCCATGGTGTAAATGTACCACAATTTAAAAAAAATTTTTTTATTGATTTCAGGGAGGAAAGGAGAGGGAGAGAGAGAAAAACAACAATGATGAGAGAGAACCACTGATTGGCTGCCTCCTGTACACCCCACCACGGGTGATCGAGCCCACATCCTGGGCATGTGCCCTGACCAGAAATCTAACCGTGACCTGGTTCATAAGTTGATGCTCAACCACTGAGCCACACTGGTCAGGCAACCACAGCTTTTTTATCCACTCACCTACTGATGGGCACTTGGGCTGTTTCCAGATCTTAGCTGTTGTAAATTGCACTGCTATGAACATACGGTTCACACATTCTTTCTGATTGGTGTTTCGGTTTTCTTAGGATATATTCCTAGAAGTGAGAACACTGGGTCAAATGGCAGTTCCAAATTTAATTGTTTGAGGAAACTCCATATTGTTCTCCACAGCGGCTGCACCAGTCTGCATCCCACCAGCAGTGCACGAGGGTCCCCTTTTCTCCACATCCTCGCCAGCACTTGTCATTTGTTGATTTGTTGATGGTAGCCATTCTGACAGGTGTGAGGTGGTACCTCATGTCATTTTAGTTTGCATCTCTCTGATGATCAGTGACTTTGAGCACTTTTTCATATGTCTCTTGGCCTCTGTATGTCCTCTTTGAAGACGTGTCCATTCAGGTCCTTTGCCCACATTTTGATTGGATGTTTGTCCTCCTTTTGTTAAGTTGTATGAGTTCCTTATATATTTTGGAGATTATCAGGTGTATCATTGGCAAATATGTTCTCCCATACAATGGGCTCCCTTTCCATTTGCTGATGGTTTCTGTTGCTGTGCAGAAGCTTTTTATTTTGATGTGGTCCCAGTCCCATTCGTTTACTTTCTCCTCACTTCCCTTGCCCTAGGACAGTGGTCGGCAAACTGCAGCTCATGAGCCACATGCGGCTCTTAGGCCCCTTGAGTGTGGCTCTTCTACAAAATACTGACTTCTGTGCATGGGCCACGAAGTTTCAATCGCACTGTACGTGCTCGTCCGCACGTGGTATTTTGTGGTATTTTGTGGAAGAGCCACACTCAAGGGGCCAAAGAGCCGCATGTGGCTCGCGAGCCGCAGTTTGCCGACCATGGCCTTAGGAGATGCATTGGTAAGCATATTGCTACTAGAGATGTCTGAGATTTTGCTGCCTATGGTTTCAACTAAGATTTTTATGGTTCCACGGCTTACATTTATTTTAGTCTTATTTTAGTCTTTTATCCATTCATGCGTATGGCGTCAGTTGGTGGTCTAGTTTGGTTTTGTTTGCATGTATCTGTCCGATTTTCCCAACACCATTTATTAAGGAGACCGTCTTGACAACATTGTATGCTCTTGCCTCCTTTGTCAAATATTAAATGAGTGTGATGGCTTGGGTCAATTCTGGGGTCTCTGTTCTGTTCCATTGTCTATACGCCTACTCCTGTGCGTAACCGGCTGTTTTGATTACAGTGGCTTTGTAGTATAACTTGATATCTGGTATTGTGATCCCTGCAACTTTGTTCTTTCTTGAGATTTTTGCCGCTATTTGTGGTTCCATAGAAATGTTTGGAGTATTTGTTCTAGTTTTGTGAAATATGCCGTTGGCATTTTACTAGGGATTACATTGACTCTAGAGGTTGCCTGGGGTAGTATGGACATTTTAACGTTTAATCCATTAACATAGTGTATTCTTCCACTTGTTTATATCATCCTCTACTTCTTTTTTCAATATCCTACAGTTTTCTGAGTGCAAGTCTTTTACCTTCTTGGTTAAATTTATTCCTAAGTATCTTAATATTTTTGTTGCAGTGGTAAATGGGATTGATTAGTTTCTCTTTCTGAGAATTTATTATTGGTGAATAAATATGCCATCAATTTCTTGGTGTTAATTTTGTATCCTGCTACATTTATGAATTTGTTTATTAAATGTAGTAGGTTTTTGGTGGGTTCTTTAGGGTTTTCTATATATAATATATCATCTGTGAATAATGAGAGTTTTATTTTCTCCTTTCCAATTTTGATGTCTTTTGTTTTCTTCTTGTCTGATCCCTGTGGTTAGCACTCCAGTACTATCTATAATAATAAAAGCGTAATATGCTAATTAGACTGGGTGTCCCTCTGGACAACCTTCTGGATGAAGCCGGGGCTGTGAGGGAAGCCTGTGTCCTGGGTGCGCAGGGAAGCTGGTGCCGCAGCCAGGGGAAGGAAGGCCTACTCTTGCATGAATTTTGTGCATGCGGCCTCTAGTGTTAAATAAGAGTGATGAAAGCAGACATTCCTGTCTTGTTCCTGTTCTTAGGAGAAATGGTTTCAGTTTTTGCCGATTGGGTATGATGTTGGTTGTAGGTTTGTCATATATGGCCTTTATTATGTTGAGGTATGATCCCTCTATTCCCACTTTGCTGAGAGCTTTTATCAAAAAAGGGTGTTGGATTTTGTAAAATGCTTTTCCTGTGTCTATTGATATGATCATGTGTTTTTTGTCATTCAATTCGTTTATGTGGTGTATCACATTTATTGATTTGTGAATATTGTACCAGTCTTGCATCCCTGGAATAAATCCTACTTGGTTATGGTGTATGATCTTTCTAACATATTGCTTCATTGATTTGCTAGTATTTTGTTGAGGATTTTAGCATCTGTGTTCATCAGGGATATTGGTCTGTAATTCTCTTTCTTTGTAGTGTCTTTATCTGGCTTTGGAATTAGGGTAATGCTGGCCTCATAAAAAGAGCTTGGAAGTATTCCTTCCTCTTGGATTTTCTGAAATAGTTTGAGGAGGACATGTACTAGCTCCCTTTGAAAGTTTGGTAAAACTGTTCTGTGAAGCCGTCTGGACCAGGGCTTTTGTTTGCTGGGAGTTTTTTGATTACTACTTCAATTTCCTCAGTTGTTATTGGCCTATTCAGGTTTTCTGATTCTTCCTGATTCAGTTTTGGAAGATTGTATTTGGGGGGGTGGGATTTGTCCATTTCATCCACATTGTCCAGCTGGTTGGCATATGGTTGTTCATTAATAACGCATTTTATTTATTTTTATTTATTTACTAGAACATGACAGAATTGTCCTGGCCGGTGTTGCTCAGAGATTAGAGAGTCAGTTGATGCACTGTAGGGGCATGGGTTCAATTCCCAGTCAAGGGCTTGTACCTGGGCTGAAGGTTCGATCTCTGGCCTGGTCGGGGCACATGTGGGAGACAACAAATTGATGTGTCTCTGTCACATTGATGTCTCTCTCTGTCTGTCTCTCTGTTTCTTACGCTCTCTCTCCCCTCCCCACTCCCTTCCACTTTCTCTAAAAAGCAATGGGAAAATATCCTCTTGTGAGGATTTAAAAAAATAGGATATAAAGGAATTTATCCCAGGGTAATTCACTCACAGGTTGTAGGGTCAGAGCAGACGGAGGCCCCAGTCGTTCAGCATGAAGTATTCTCGGCTACAAGAGCCCTGTCCCCGCCCTTTCGCACAGCGGGACCCGGTACGAGGACGAGGACGGACAGGATGGCGGCCGCAGAGCACAGCAGCGCCAGGGGCCACCGCCTGGCGGCCTTGCGATGGCTGATTGCTCATGGCCGGTCCCATCACCGATCTGAGACTTCTCTCGGCGGCCACGCCATTCCAGCCATTTCTCACAAAAATAGTTCCGGCTACATGTGCGGAACAGAGACACCAGCGGGCAGACGCGGCTGTGCTCGCTGCGGACAGGAGGGGACCGAAGGGCCGGCGTGAGAGGCACCGGGACGCGAGGCGGGTCAGGGTCCGCACCGCAGGCCGCCGGGCAAAGCGGCGCCGTTCCCCGCCCACACTGTCACCCCGGGAGCAGCTGGCACCAGGAGTCGCAGGCGGCCGCATGGAGACAGGAGTTCCTGTGACCAGCTCTTTCTGAGTCTGTGCTGTCGAGAGCGTTACAGATACCCGCGCCCGTGGCCCCGTCCTCCCGGTCCCACCTGCCCGGCCCTCGCCACCCTGCGGTCTGTGCCCCGGGCGGATGCGTCTGTGCAGATCGGTTCTTTCCTTCGTCGTCTCCTGCCCCCTTCCCGCTGAGACTGCTCGGTCTGCGCGCTGTCTCCAGGCCGCGGGCTCCTGCGGTGTCAGTACGGCATCGGCCCCAGCACGCCGCCTCTGACCATGAGGGGCCGCACCGCAGCCTCTGCCCGCCCGGCGCGGGAGGAGAGGCACCGCAGGGGCCGGGTAGTGCCCAGAGCGCTCGTCCTCCGGCGACTCACGGTGAAGCAGCCAGAGCGTTTCTGAGGAGAAAACACAGTCCTCATCACTTGCGCAAACTTCCTTTTCTCTTACTTGCTGAATTTTGTGATTGCTTTTCTGCAGATAAGATCCAAGTTTACAAATTTTTCATACTGAGACAAGAATAATATACATTTTGAACTACTTTTAAAACGATACACAATTTTTATTGTGAACTTGATAGTATATGTATGCATCCTGATGAATTTTCAGTATACTCACTAGTCCTCTGTACATAAAGATAGTTTCTATATTTAAAACATTTATTTCTCATTTTTAAATATTTTTATATTCTTTATTTTTACTTTTGCATTTAAATATATTTTTATGGTTGATAATATTTACAGATATCTCCCATCCCCCCTCATCCCTCTCCTCCCAGCCTCCCCCCCCTCCCCCCCCAGTCTTCACCCCCTATTGCCCATGGCCATGGGCTGTGCACGGAAGTATGTAAGTTCTTGGGTTTCTCTCTTCTCGTCCCCCAGCCCCACACCGAGGCATGCCAGCCTGTTCCATGCCTCCCTGCTTCCGGCCTTATTTGGTTGGTCAGTTCATTTTGTTCATTAGATTCCAGAAATAAGTGAGATCATGCGTTATTTGTCTCTCAGTTGGCTTATTTAACTTAGCATATTTTCCAAGTCCCTCCATGCTGTCCCCAAGGGTTAGAGATCCCTCTTATTTTTTTCTTTCTTTTTTTTCTTTTTTTCTTTGTTAGTCCTTAATTGAGGATATTTTTCCATTAACTTTTAAGGAGAGTGGAAGGGAGAGGGAAAGACAGAGAGAAACATCAATGTGAGAGAAACACATCAATTGGTTGCCTCCTGCACAAGCCCTGACCAGAGCCCGGGCCGGGAAGGAGCCTGCAACCAAGGTGCATGCCCTTGACCAGAATTGAACCCGGGACCCTTTGGACTTTAGGCTGATGCTCTATCCAGTGAGCCAAAGCATCTAGGGCAAATCCCTCTTTTTTACAGTATTCCATGGTATAAATGTCCCACAGCTTTTTTATTTTATTTTATTATTGATATTGTTACAGAATTTACTAGGCGACAAAAATACACAGGAGTACTCAGAGATTCAGGATAAACCATTTATTTTCAGATGTTTCACCTGTACTTATACAGTGACTCAGGGGCTCAGTTCTCCAAATCCTGAGTCTGTGAGTATGGAACAAGCTTTCCCCTTACACCCTTTGGTTTCTTTGTCCCCCAAGGGGGACAAAGGATCAGACTTCCGGACCTTTCTCGTGTGTTGGGATGGGGCATGTGAGAGCACACCTAAAGGCCTGGCCTGGTGCCAGCGCTGATAGCCCCTCAGGGGCTGTGTGTGGTTCATGGTTTGCAGCCTCTGTAAAACGGGAGTATTTAGGTAAATAGGTCTTGCAAGACCAGATAATTAAGAAAGGGGCAGTGAGTTAATTATCAACCAGCAAGAATGTGCATTAGAAGGCAGGTTACGCCACAGATTCAGATTGCTAGCCCCCCTCCCCCCAAATGTATTTTTATGTTCCCCAACAATTTGACATCTCCCAGGTCAATTCTATCACATTAGCTTTGTCAGAAGCTACCCTGTATGGCCCAAGTTTAAAATGGAAACTATTATATTATTTCTCTTGTAAGAACAAAGCTTCTCTTTAAAGATATAAAGTCTCTAAGAATTTTAAAAAGTCTTCTTTATTCCTTTTTTTATATTTACTTTTATATAACCAGGAATGGTGATTGAAAGCAACCGAAGTTTTCTTGAGCATTTATTTAATATGTCATGGCCCTGGCCAGGCCACTCAGTGCGTTAGAGCGTTGTCCCAGCCGGCCAGAGTGAAGGTGTCAATAGTGGGATAGCACAAGTGTCTCTCCCTCTCCCTTCCTCTTTCTCTAAATACAGGACATTTAAAAATTAAAATAAGACAATGTCAAGTATGTTTTTCCAGTTAAATATTTTAAAAGGAGAAAGCAGCCAAAAAAGATTATATATATGTAATATTTATTAAATTGATTGGGGTGACATTGGTCAAATGAACATATAGGTTTCAGGTGTGGGTTCTATGTAACAAGATCTGTATATTGCCCATGTGCCCACCACTCAAAGCCAGATCTTCTCCTGTCACCTTATATTAGGCCCCCTTCTCCCCCCACCCCCTTCCCTCTGGCAACGATAACACTGCTGTTTGTGTACATGAATTTCAGTTTTATATTCCACATCTGAGTGGAATCATATGGTTTTTAGCTTTTTCTGTCTGACTTATTTCACTTAGCACAGTGGTTCTCAACCTTCCTAATGCCGCGACCCTTTAATGCAGTTCCTCATGTTGTGGTGACCCCCAACCATAAAATTATTTTTGTTGCTACTTTATAACTGTAATTTTGCTACTGTTATGAATCGTCATGTAAATATCTGATATGCAGGATGCATTTTCATTGTTACAAATTGAACATAATTAAAGCATAGTGATTAATCACAAAAGCAATATGTAATTATATATGTGTTTTCCGATGTTCTTCGGCGACCCCTGTGAAAGGGTTGTTCGACCCCCCCAAAGGGGTTGCGACCCACAGGTTGAGAACCGCTGACTTAGCATATGTTCCCAAGGTCCATCTGTGGTGTTGCGAACGGAGCTGTTTCATCTTTCTTCTTGCTGAGTAGATGCCATTGTGTGGATGGACCGCATCTTCTTTATCTAGTCCTCTGTCGTGGACATGTGGTTGTTTCCGTGTCCTGGCCACCGTGAACAGTGCTGCAGTGAACACAGGGGTGCATATATCTTTGCGAATACATGATGTTGAGGTTTTCGGGTGTATACCCAGGAGAGGGATTGCTGGGCCGTATGTAGCTCTATTCTTAATTTTTTGAAGAATCTCCAGGCTGCTTTCCACAGTGGCTGCACTGTCTACATTCCCACCAGCAGTGGATGAGAGCTCCCTTTTCTCCACAGCCTCTCCAACACCTGTCATTGCTTGTCTTGTTGTGTGTGAGGTGGCATCTCAATGCATGTCCCTAATTGCAAGTGAGGTTGAACATCCTTGTTGTTCATAGCTCTTCTTGGGAGACGTGTATTTTCAGGTCCTCTGCCCACCTTTTGATTGGGTTGTTTGTTTGCTGTTGAGTTTTATGAGTTCTTTATATATTTTGAAAATTAAACCTTTGTCGGAGCTACTGTTTGCAAATGTCATCTTCCATATGGTTTGCTGCTTCTGTGTTTTGCTGTCCGTTTCTGTTGCTGTGCAGAAGCGTTTGAGTTTGATACAGTGCCATTTGCTTATTTGTTACTTTACTTCCCTGCCTTTGGGATCACGTTAATAAAATGTCTTCTATGACCAAGGTCCATAAGTTTGGTGCCTGTATTTTCTTCTATGTAACTTATTGTTTCGGGTCTTATATTTAGGTCTTTGATTGATTTTGAATTGATTTTTGTACATGGGGACAAACTAATCCAGTTTCATTTGTTTGTATGTGGCTTTCTAGTGTTCTCAGCACCATTTATTGAAGAGACTATCTGTACTCCATTGTGTGTTTCTGGCTCTTTTGTTGAAAATCAGATGTGGTTTTATAGCTGGACTCTATTCTGTTCCATTGATCTGTGTGTCTGTTTCTCTGCCGATGCCATGCTGTTTTGATGATCTTAGCTCTGTGGTATAATTTGAAGTCAGTTATTTTTTTCTCAGGATTGCTTTGGCTATTTGGGGTCTTGTGTGGTTCCATACAAATTTGATGTTTTCTCCTTCTTTTTCTTTAAAAAAATGACATTGGGATTTTGATGGGGAATGCATTGAATCTGTATATTGTTTTGGGTAATATTGCCATTTTATGTTAATTCTTCTAATCCACAAATATGGGATATTTTTCCATTTTGTTATATCTTCTTCAATCTCTTTTAATAATGCTTTGTAATTTTCAGTATACAGCGGGGCCTTGACTTACGAGTTTAATTCGTTCCATGACGGAGCTCGTAACTCAAATTACTCATATGTCAAATCAAAAGTGAACGAGTGAGACACGTGATGCTGGGCTGATGTTGTGGCATTCACTGTGATGTTCGCTGCGCCAACTAGCGGTGGGGTATCTGAAGCTGGCTCGTAACCTGAATTTTAGCTCGCAACTCAAAGCAAAAAATCGGCCGAGAGACGGCTCTTATCTTGAAAAACTCGTTAGTCGGGACACTCGTAAGTCAAGGCCCCACTGTATAGGTATTTCATGTTCTTTAAGTTTATTCCTAGGTATTTTATTCTTTTGGTTGCAATTGCAAAATGATTTTTTCCCATTTATTTTTCTGAAGTTTTGTTGTTAGTTGTGCCACGCCAGCACGACCAAGGGTGATCCTGAGGGGGAGGGGAGGGGGGTGAAAGGATTAAGTAAAGACAGACAGGAGAATAATACCTGGGTCTCGGTGGGACGCTGCTCCCTGATGAGGAGACAGCGCCAGCGCCCACAAGCCGTGTCTTTATTTATAGCAGATGCCACGAGGCAAAGTAGGGGCGTGATCACGTTGTTTACAGCATTCTCGTGAGTTTCAACCTCACTCAACTACATGCACCTGAACTCTATCACGAGGCACGTGGGGCTACGTGTTCGGACCACAGGTTCAAGCTCACAACCACAGCCGTTGGCTATGATTGTGTTGGGAGGGCCCAGCCCTCCAGCTGGGATTTGCACGTGTCAATGAGAGGACCCTGTCCTTTCATTAGTCCGAGGCTTGAACCTGGCCAAAACACCGTAACCACGCCCCACAGTTAGTAATGGGGGGACTTATACTCTATCTAATAGAGAACCCGAATTAATCGGAAAAGTAATCATATTACTTTAAATCTTAGAACACATATATTTATGTGAATAGGGGGTTAAGCTTTTCTTCAAGTTTCCTTTCCAAGGCCTGTGCAAAGTGATTGAGGAGGTGACTGAGCTGTGAATCCAGCAAGCAGAACCGATAAGCATGGTTAGACGACCCACCAGGAATCAAAACATCATCTCATCAACATCATCTCATCACCTGATGACTAAGGACAATAGCTGACATCTGCGGACTCCCGGGCCTGCACATAGCACCCTAGCCCCTCCCCCTATGTAGTCCTGTCCCCTGCACCTGCTGGAAGGCAGTATTTGATGCTTGTAAGTGCCCTGTCTTCTTGGTTGGCTGGCCTCCTCAATAAACGTGTAATATGATTCAACCTTGCCTTCGTTATTGGACATAGCCACAGGCAGCCTGAGCCCAACCGGGAGTTTCCTGTAACATTAGTATACAGAAAGGCAATGGATTTTTGCACATTAATTTTGTATCCTGCAACTTGACTGTATTTGCTTATTGTTTCTAATAGATTTTCGGTAGAGTCTTTATGGTTTTCTATATACAGAATCATGTCATTCGCCAAAATGACAGTTTGACTTCTTCCTTCTCTATTTGGATCCTTTCACTTCTTTCTCTTGCCTCATTGCTCTGGCGAGGCCTTCTAGGACTATGTGGAATAAGAGTGGTGAGAGTGCACAGTCTTGTCTTGTTCCTGATCGTAGAGGGAACGCTTTCAGTTTTTCACCATTGAGTGTGGTATTAGCTGAGGGTTTATCATATATGGCCCTTATTATGCTGAGGTGTTTTCCTTCTAGTCCTATTGTACTGTTTTATTCATAAGTGGGTGCTGTATCTTGCCAAATGGTTTTTCTGCATCTATTGATAAGATCATATGATTTTTACCCTTTCTGCTGTTAATTCTGTAGTTCATTGACTGATTTGCCCCTGAAACGAACCCTACTTGATCGTAATGTACTATTTTTTGGATGTACTGCTGTGTTTGATTTGCTAGTACTTTATTTAAGATTTTTGCATCTGTATTTATCACAGATAATGGTCCGTAGTTTTCTTTCTTTGCTGGGTTTTGGTATCAGGGTTATGTTGGCCTCATAGGAAGTGTCACCTCTTCTTCAATTTTCTGGAAAAGTTGAGAAGCACAGGCTTTAAATTTTCCTTGAATGTTTGGTGGAATTCACTGGGGAAGCCATCTGGTCCTGGACTTTTTTTTTTCCCGGAGGTTTTTATGGTTGTTTCAATTTCCTCGCTGCTATTTGGTCTATTTAGATTTTCTAATTCTTCCTGATTTAGTTGAGCTCTTATCTCCCCCCTCCCCCCATTCCCTCTGAGGTTTGGTGGTCTGTTCCCTGTCTCTGGATCTATTTTTGTTCATCAGTTTATGTTGTTTATTATATTCCACAAATGAGTGAGATCATGTGATATTTATCTTTCTGTGACTGGTTTATTTCACTTAGCATAATGCTCTTCATGTCCCTCCATGCTGTTGCAAATGCTAATATTTCCTTCTGTTTGATAGCAGCGTAGTATTCCATTGTGTAGATAGATGTACCACAGTTTTCTAATCCACTCATCTGCTGATGGGCACTTAGGCTGTTTCCAAATCTTAGCTATGGTAAATTGTGCTGCTATGAACATATGTCCTTTCTGATTGGTGCTTCTGATTTTCTGGGATATATTTCTAGAAGTGGGTAAACTGGATCAAATGGGCGTTCCATTTTTAATTTTTTGAGTAAACTCCATACTGTTTTCCACAGTGGCTGTTCTAGTCTGCATTCCCACCAGCAGTGCACAGGGGTTCCTTTTTCTCCACATCCTTGCCAGCACTTGTCGTTTGTTGATTTATTGATGATGACCATTCTGACAGGTGTGAGATGGTATCTCATTGATGTTTTGATTTGCATCTCGGATGATTAGTGACTTTGAGCATTTTTCCTATGTCTCTCGGCCTTCTGTATGTTCTCTTTCGAAAAGTGTCTATTTAGGTCCTTTGCCCTTTTTTTTATTGGATTGTTTATCTTTTTTAAGTTGTATGAGTTCCCGGTAAATTTTGGAGATTAGGCCCTTATCGGATATAACATTGGCAAATATGTTCTCCCATGCAGTGGGCTTTCTTGTTGTTTTGTTGATGTTTTTTTTTTTGGTTTTTTTTTTGTTTTTTTTTTTCTGTGCAGAAGCTTTTTATTTTGATGTAGTCCCATTTGTTGATTTTCTCCTTAGTTTCCTTTGCCCTAGGAGCTGTATTGGTAAACATATGGCTATGATATATGTCTGAGATTTTGCTGCCTATTCTTCTAAGATTTTTATTGTTTCTCGTCTTAAATTTAAGTCCTTTAGCCATTTTGAGTTTGTTTTTGTGTATGGTGTAAATTAGTGGTCTAGTTTCATTTTTTGCATGTATCTGTCCAGTTTTCCCAGTATCATTTATTGAAGAGACTGTCTTGATTGCATTGTATGCTCTTGATTTCATTGTAACATCTGTCAAATATAAATTGAGCATAATAGCTTGGGTGTATTTCTGGGTTCTCTGTTCTGTTCCATTGGTCTATATGTCTGTTCTTGTGCCAGTACCAGGCAGTTTTGTGAACTATAGCTTGGTAATATAGTTTGATATCTGGTATTGTGATCCCTTCAACTTTCTTCTTCTTCCTCAGGATTGCTATGGCTATTCAAGGATTTTTTTTATTCCATATGAATTTTTGGAGCATTTGTTCTAGGTCTGTGAAATATGTCATTGTTATTTTAATGGGGATTGCATTGAATATATAAATTGCTTTGGGTAGTATAAATATTTTAATGATGTTGAATCTACCAGTCCATGAACATGGTATATTCTTCCATTTGTTTATGTCTTCCTCTCTCTCTTTTTACAATGTCCTGTTGTTTTCCGAGTACTGGTCTTTCACCTCCTTAGTTAAGTTTATTCCTAGGTATCTTAAGTTTTTTTTGGTGCAATGATAAATGGGATTGTGTTTTTAGTTTCTTTTCTTTTTTTTTTTTTTGAGCTCATTATCATTGTTTAAAAAATCCATAGATTTCTGGGTGTTACTTTTATATTCTGCTACATTGCTGAATTCATTTATTAAGCCTAGTACTTTTTTGATGGAGTCTTTCTATGTACAATATCATGTCATGTGCGAATAATGACAGTTTTACTTCTTTTTTTTTAATATATTTTATTGATTTTTTTACAGAGAGGAAGGGAGGGAGATAGAGAGTTAGAAACATCGATGAGAGAGAAACATCAGCCGCCTCCCGCACACCTCCCACTGGGGATGTGCCCGCAACCCAGGTACATGCCCTTGACCGGAATCGAACCTGGGACCTTTCAGTCCGCAGGCCGACGCTCCATCCACTGAGCCAAACAGGCCTCGGCCAGTTTTACTTCTTCTTTTCCAATATACATGCCTTTTATTTCTTCTTGTCTGATCGCTATGGCTCAGTAGTTCACTCTTAATCTCAATTACATGCTTCATTTCCAGTATTTTTTATTGTTTCTTTTTTAAAGTTTCAATGTCCTTGTTTTGTTCATTGATTTGTTTCTTAAGTGCACTGAATTGCCTCTCTGCACTGAATTGCCTCTCAACGAGCTAGACACGCTGCCCTCCTCATTTATATCCCGTATTCCCAGGTGTCCCACCTGCTCACTGGCTATTTTTCGTTTCCTTTCTGGTCTTCGTTACTGCGGTTCTTCATGGTGTTTGCTGTCCTCGTTTCCTTACGCACTTATTTCTGAAGAGCTCTTTCTGCTGTTCCCAGTGATGCATTGAATCGCAAGGTGTTTACCTCTGTGGTCTCCCAATGCTGAACCAACTCAGCTCCCATAAAAGTGCAGCTGTGCCGCCTGTGTGTGGGGCTTGTTTTGCCCTCACCTTAATGGCGACCCCTGTCCTCCATGGGGTCCCACCCCAAGCACCCCTCTTGGGGATCAGTCACAGAGGAAAACAGGATTCTACCGCAGCAGCTCTTGGTTTACAGATCATATGCTCCTGAGCCGACTCCCAGGCAATGGGAGGGGAGTTTTGGGAGCTCAGGCAGCAGCCAGGCTCTGTGGTTCCGTTTCTTCGTCTGAGACCCACCGCCCAGCCCGACAGTGTGAGCTGCAGGGGAGAACCCTGTTCTCTGCCAGGCATCTGCCCACTCACACACTGTCACTCTCTTGCTGCTTGCAGCTCGCCCTGCTGGGATGTCCCCCCCCCCCACCCCCAGCCCCACCCCCAAAGGAATTTCCTGTTGCTGCCAGTTTCCTCCCCTTTCCCAGCCAAGCCCCGCCCTAGCTCCCCACAGGTCTGTGGGCCTGTGCTTTTCTCTGTTCTCATCTCCCCATTCATTCCTGGGAGCCCACCTTCAGATGTTTCAGTGTGCAGGTCTCTCAGGCATGCCTCTGTGTTGAGCAAGGATTTCTTTATTGAATTATATATTCTCAACTCGCTGATATTTCAGGGGGAGGGAAAACATGCACCCTTACACCACCATTCCACCGAGGTCACTCCAAAAAGATGATATTAAAACAAACACACTTGCCCTAACCGGTTTGGCTCAGTGGATAGAGCTTCAGTCTGGGGACTGAAGGGTCCCGGGTTCGATTCCAGTCAAGGGCATGTGCCTTGGTTGCGGGCATATCCCCAGGGGGGGGGGCGTGCAGGAGGCAGCTGATCGATGTTTCGAACTCTCTGTTCCTCTCCCTTCTTCTCTATAAAAAATAAATAAATATATTTAAATATATATATATGTATATACGCACACCCACACAAACGCACGTATTCACCCCCACAGCGGATCCCACTCATTTATTTTTTGGTTCATTAAAATTTGTTACATTTACTAAACTGTCATGTTTGATTCCCAATTCATGTTATGAAGCTTTCATCTTTCATTTCCAGAAATTTCTAGGGAACTGACAGGCCTAAGGCAGGTGCCCTGGCTGAGTTATAAATGATGAGGTCAGAGCTTTACCCGTTGCCCTCCTTAACTGTCCCAGACTTCTCCTTTGCTGGATAGAGCCCCGTGCATTACAATGCTGACACAGCCATGAGGTCAGCAACACGCACAGACTGAGAACAGGGGTCCGCGAGCGTGAGGGTGACTCCTTCAGGGAGCACAGGAAATCAGAGGAAAACCGACCGCCCGTGGCCACAGAAGGCCATAGCGAACCAGCAACAGGCAGGGAGCGTGCAGACAGGGCACAGGAGTCGCAGCTGTTGTTTTTGGTTCACAAAGACCTGACATTGGATTACACGGGTTCCCTGTGGTCAGATTCCATTAGTCTCT
This sequence comes from Myotis daubentonii, assembly GCF_963259705.1. Classification (NCBI taxonomy): domain Eukaryota; kingdom Metazoa; phylum Chordata; class Mammalia; order Chiroptera; family Vespertilionidae; genus Myotis; species Myotis daubentonii. The sequence continues at coordinate 544,233 of NC_081843.1, read as the reverse complement.
TCACTCCTGAGCTTTGGCGTCAGCCTCGCGTTGACAATTCCATAGATGGTCCAGGAAACATCTGCCCAGAACATAAAGTGTCTGCTTGTGGGAGGTCACCAGGCCGAGGACTAGCAGTGAGAGACGTTCCAGCCCTCAAAGCAGAGATGCTGGGAGAGCCTTCCGGCCGCAGCGTGGTCACAGGTTGGGCGCAGGAGTGACCACAGAGCAGGGAGCAGCTGGAGGGGGAAGGCTGTCTTCACGCTTCACTGACGTGGAACGTCGCCGAGGTCTCCCCAGGTCAGGCCCTAATGTGCAGCCCGTTTGGTGACAAGACCTCGGAGAGTCTTGGGAAGCATTTCTGCTGGACGTGCAGGTTCATCGTGGATGGCTGCGAGCAAACCTCCCAGGTCCCAGTTTCTACGGCTGCTGCTTGGCTGCTGTTGTTGCCAGGCCATCCGCTCATCTCTGTGCTGCTGCCTCCTCTCTGGCACATGCTCTCGCTCCTGAGCCCGGGAAGCAACCGCCGGAGTCAGCACAGCCTGGAAGCGAGACACAAAATGACAAGTGAGCACGGGAGCAGGGCTGGGTGCTCCCTCTCCCCGTCCACAGCTCAGGTCACCTGAGAGGACAGAACACACAGAGCAGAGACGCAGGAAAAGGGGAATGAGATGGGATTTCAAAAAGGAGAGACGATGGTGTGAGAGCCCAGATCTGAACACACTCTGAGATGCGAGCACTGAGGCTGCCTGTGTGAGGCTGGGGTGAGAAAACAGTGAAAAGATGAGCTGGAGGCTCATTTCCCCGTCCTCGCTCCATATAAGAATTTTAAGACAGGAACAGTCAGTCCATACTTGGTACCGGTTGGGGGGCACAGGAGGCAGCCTCACATTTGCTGGACCTTTGGTTTGCGGTCGGTGCTGTGCAGTTTCATCCATAAGCTGTAAGCAGGAGCGTCTGCTGTAGGCGACATGGCGACCAGAACCAGGACCTGCATCCCCAGAGGGTGTGTATTTCGGGGCCCAGAGGCTGCGGAGCGCACAGCAGTGCTGCGGAGTCAGGACCACACCACTGTCCGCAGTGCTCCTGCCTCTCCAGGCAGCAGGTCTGGGCGTTGGTTCCTGGGTCACAGCCCATGACAGAGGCTGGTGAGCGGGGAGCGCTGCAGGGCCCCTGCAGAGGGCAGAGAGCAGAGAGCAGAGGGCAGAGGGCAGAGGGCAGGGCCCACCCTGCAGGAGGGCGGAGCTGGGCGGCGCTGTGTGAGCATGCACATGGGGAGAGCCACCTGGGTCATGTGGGAGGTCACAGGCGAGGGGACCACGGGACACAAGGAGACACCTGGAAGCTGCCCTTAGCCCTGAAGCTCAGCACAGGCGCTACCGCCCCCCCCTCCCCCCACAGCCAGAGCCCCAGGTGCTATGACAGTGCCCGCCCGGTGGGAGCAGAGACAGCCCATGCTCTCAGATTGTTGTTAAAGCTTTACTCTACTGCAGTGGTTCTCAACCTTCTGGCCCTCTAAATAAGTTCCTCATGTTGTGACCCAACCATAAAATTATTTTTGTTGCTACTCCATAACTGTAATGTTGCTACTGTTATGAATCGTAATGTAAATATCTGATATGCAGGACGGTCTTAGGCGACCCCTGTGAAAGGGTCGTTCGGCCGCCAAAGGGGTCGCGACCCACAGGTTGAGAACCACTGCTCTAGTGTGTCTGTGTCTGCTTACATCACTTAATAATTAAATAATTAGATTGACACGCAGAGATCCCCATGCATGTCGGTGGGAATTAGGAAATCAGCAGCATGCCTGATAGCTCAGCGACTAACCTCTCCAGGAGGGGAATTCGCCAGCAGGTTGCCTGCAGATGAAACGGGCACATGTTGCCGTTCTCTATCTGTGGCCTGCCATACGCTACTGCACATTTAACCTTGCCGGTTTTAAAGTCATGGGAAACAATTTTTGTAAAACTCTTAAAAATGGTGTGTGTGTGTGTGTGTGTGTGTGTGTGTGTGTGTGTGTGTGTCAGAGAGAGAGAGAGAGAGAGAGAGAGAGAGAGAGAGAGAGAGAGAGAGAAGGTAAGATAGAGGTGAGAAAAATAGAGCTAAATATAAAATAGCGATCCATCCCATTGGTTGTGTTTCTTGGGTGGCCCTAACTCATCTGTAGCTCTTGATCCCAATCTCTCCTCAACTGCTGCCTTTTCTGGCCCTTTCCAGGGTCCTGCTCTGTGGGACAGAGGGAAGCCTGGGCTCCGGGTCCCACAGAGACCTTCAGGGTCACAGTCACAAGAAAAAGGTCGGGAACACAAGCGGCATTGCAGACCTGCCATCCCCCTCCTCCTCCCCCCTCCCCCCCAAGCTCAGGCTCAGCGCCGGCTGCCACAGGGCATGGCACACGGTCCCAGCACAGGCTGAGGAGGCTCTGGAACACGCTGTGACTGGGGGAAGGTGTAGGGATTGACTTTCTATCCAGGTCAGAGCAGCATGTGGAAGCCCTGGAGACACAGGCAGGAGCCTGAGACCCCGTGGGGCCCCGTCTGTTCACTGGCAGGTCTCACAGCTACTTGGGAGGTCAGATGACACCCACCTGCCTGTCCCCCAGGGGCACATGCAGGTCACAGCCCAGGCCCAGCAGCCAGTGGCTGCAGCCAGGCCTGCACCCACCCGCCTGCCCCCAGGGGCACAGTGCAGGTCACAGCCTAGGCCGAGCAGCCAGTGGCAGCAGCCAGGCCCTCACCCACCTGCCTGTCCCCCAGGGGCACAGTGCAGGTCACAGCCCAGGCCAGGCCCCGCACCCACCTGCCTGTCAGCCTCGGGGCGGCCTCCCACCCTCTCTCCTTGGAGACTCCATCAGCTCCTCCTGCTTCGCCGGGATGAGGTTCCTGCGCTAAACCTCCCTCCTGCCCCTTCGAAGGCGCAGGCAGTTCTCCTACACAGAAGGGTTATTCCAGGCTGTTGCTCCTTTCCTGTCTTTCCTCACAGGTCCCCTCGCTTTGCTGAAATCTCCCCTCCTCCCTCCGGGAAGCATGTTTCCCTGAAGACCTTGGATGGCGCTCATTCTGTTTGGGAAACAGTCACCTCAGAGGCACTGGGCGTTGGGACTGTGAACTAGGACGTCTACTCAGGTTAACGCTCTTGTAACGTTTTATACTTTTCACTGTCAACTTCCTCAGGTTTATCCTTAGCATTTCCTGTTGACATGGCGGCACATGGCCCTGCTGTTGTGACAATGCTGACAGCGCACTGTAATGCAGTCACTCCGCCTGGGTTTGCATCACAGCACCCCGATTGGACCCCTCAGGCCACAGCACCTCTCAGCACATCCTGGACTCGGGTCTGGGCTTGACGGATCCTCCTGATGTCACCAGCAGGCAGTCCCCACTTGAACATTTCCTCTCTGAGTGAGGGAGTCCTGCTTGTGCACAACATGAACGTAGCGAGAATTGGAGCAAGAAGTGCATCTGATCCTTGAAATGGAATCAAGGATGTGACATCTCAGAACAGGGGGCCCCAGGGACAGCAGGTGCGAAGAGGACCTGCCAGCAGGAGGCCTGCTGAGCTGATGGACTTGCCAGGAGGAGCAGCAGGTGCCTGCTCAGCTAGGAGAGCGGGCGGGCGGGCATCTCTGGGGCAGAAAAGCCCATGGCACCCGGTACTCCCCGGCCCGCTCCCATCCAAGCTCTAACCAGGCCCGACCTTGCTGAGCTGCCAGGTCAGCGGAGATGGGGCGCGTTCAGGGTGGAAGATGCAGGAGGCGGCATCCGGAACCCCTATGAGCCCTGCCTGGCCTCCAGGCCCCTCAGCCCTTGGCCCCACTCTGAGCTGGTGCTCCCCCTGCACCCCACCCCCTCCCTGGGACCAGATCTCTCGCTGAGCCATTTAACTGCCCCCCCCCCCACACACACACCCATTCTGAGCTTCCAAAGGGACAGGAGGGCACCTCCTAGTGAGTGGGATTCCCTGGGTAACACGAGAGGGGGTGCCCTCCCCAGCGGGAAAGGAAGGAGCCCCCTAGGGAGGGTGGAATGGAGGGGCGGCCCGGGGCCTTTTGTGGGGGGCTGTGGGGTTCTGTTAGCAGGTGGGGGTACCTCCCTCCGCAGCAGGGAAAGTGTTCAGTTCCCCTTGTTTCTGGGCGCTGGGTCCCCAGAGAACCACCGGGGCTTCCACCTGGCCAGACGGGTAAGAGACACCCTCTAACCGAGGGGTGCCCTCTGCAAGTCAGGCGACACGTTTTCCTGACTGGGGGCGCTGGTCTGGGGATGATGGGGAAAATGAGACTTTTGGGGGGGGGGGCTAGCAATCTGAATCTGTGCCAGTAACCTCATGCACACTCCTGATAGCCTATGATTAAGTCACTGCCCCCTCTTAATTATCTGGTCCTGCAAGCCGCTCTGCTGACGTGGGGGTCTGGTCCGTCCTTGGTTCCTCTCATGCTGGGTGTCTTCTGGTTATCTGAGCTGTGCTGTGCTCAAGGCTGCCAGCTTCCTGCAGGATCTCCGATAAGCACAGTGAGTCTTTCTCTGCCCCGTTTCATCCTCTTTAACGCTCCCAGTAGAGAGAGAGATCTCACTGTCCAGGCAGGTCAGGATCTGGATCTTAGAGGCCCCGGCACCAGCAGCGCTGCTTAAATAAAGGCTCTTCCTGAACCTCACAGTGTCCGACGGTCACTTCCACACCAGTTTCATAAATGCCACATTCCATAGCAGGGGGACCTGCGAGGGCAGGTGGGGACACTCACCAGGGCGGGGAGTGGGGTGGAGGTTGGGTGGGAGGGAGTATCAGGATGGCAGGAGGGGCTGGCGGTGCCTCCAACAGTCAGCACAGTCCCTGAGGGACAGCCCAGGGCCGGGAAATTCCTCTGGAACAAGACCCTGGGGCACCCGGGGTGCGGCCCCAGGAGTGGGGGCTGGTGGGGGGGGGGGGCGGGGAGGCCATCTCTGGGGCAGAAATGTGATAGCACAGGTACTCCCCTGAGCCAAACCGGCCAGGGCCCCCCACTCCCCTGAGCCAAACCGGCCAGGGCCTCCCACTCACGACTAACCAGGCCTGAGGCCACTTAGCCTCCCAGCTCAGAGGCCATGGCGAGTGCTCAGGGTGGTATCCCTGAATGTGGTGGGGGCGGCACCTGGGAACCCCAAGAGACGCAGCCCGGCCTCCAGGCCCCTCTGCCCTGGGCCCCCACCTGAGCTCACGCCCCACGCCCCACGCCCCACACCCCACACCCTCTCCCACTCGCACTCTCCAATGGGGCGACCCCAGGCTCCTGCCATGCACCCCGCATTCCAGCGGAGCCGCCATCACCCTGGGCCATGGCCCCAGCGACCACACAGGGGCCTCACTGCCCACTCACAACTGTGATGAAGCGGGAGTTTTGGACTGGGCAGACTGGTTCCCGGGCTCTCTCCGTGGGAATCAAAGAATGAATCCACGGAAGGAAGGTGGTAGGGCAAAGATGGAGATTTACTGAAGAACAAGTGCAGACTCCACGTGGGGAGGGGAAAGGGTCCCACTGAGCTCCTTTTCCCTGCGGCCTATAAAGGCTGCAGATCCTGGTGCCTTGATGTCCCCCCCGATCTGTCAATATTTGCCGGGAGCCGGTCCATCCTTGCTGTTTCAAGGGACCTGGCATATATGGCATACTGTTCTTTATATGTTTGCTCACCTTCTTGGCACTATGTGTTTTAACCAAGGTCACCTCTCCAAGAAAGGTTGTTTCCCCAGGTAGGGATTTTCCCCTGAAGTTAGGGAGGGAATAAAACCCCTTAACTAAGTGCCAGGTGGGTAATTAATCACTTTAATTACAAACAATCATGCTTAAGCTATATAATCTTTACTCCCTGGAATGGAGAAAAGCCCTAACCTTTGGAATAGAGATTGATAGGATTGGAATCAACTAGTATAAATACAGATGTAACAAGACAACAGGACACAGAACCTAGACACAGAACCTACACAGAACCTAGAGACGGAAGAACTTCACTGGAAAGAACATGGCAAAAGATCCTGGACAGAAACTGGCCACAGAACCTAGAGACAGAACCTGGCTCCAGAACCTGGATAGAACATGGCAAGAGAACCTGACTAGAAGCTGGTGACTGAACCTGGCAACAGAACCTGGACAGAACCTGGCGACCGAACCTGGCAGAAGAACCTGGCTACAGAACCTGGCAATAGAACCAGGCAAGAGAACCCAACCATGCTGATCAACTGAAGGCTGCCTCCGAGTCTTTCCCTCTTCGCCGACTCCGTCCACACCTTTGGGGACCCCTGGACCTGCTGGGGTTGGACCCCGGCAAATATTCCCTTGGACTGGTTACTATAGCAACTCCTGGGCTCAATGGTCCAACCTCACAGGGGACACGAGAGGTCCTCCCCCTCCTTATTGTTTTCCTACTCCCTCTGGGCTTTCTTCTCCTCCTTCTGGATGCGGGTTCCTTCCCTTTATTTTGTAAATATAGACCTTCCGCTGTTCCAGCTCCTCATTCTATGGAGATGCACCTGTTGCAGCTTTTCAGCTCCCCATTCTATGGAAATACACCTGCTGCTGCTCTGCAGCCCTGTGCTTCCTCCATGGTCCCCTTCATTTCTAAACTTTCCTAAACCTGTCCTATTTCACCCCTAAAAATTCCTGTTTCAGTGACACCTTCAGACCTGCCACTGCCCACACTCCAGTGTCACACTCCACATTCCCCGCTGCTCACACACCGCTGTGACACCCAGGCTCCCCTGGCCACACTGCTCGGTCACAACTGCGGAGCTAGCAAAGACCACAATCCAAACTGCCACCCGAGAGGTCCGACTGGACACGATCCTGTATGACATTCTAGGCTCCCCAATAACAAGCACCGCAGAGCCACCCCAGATCCCGCAGGTCGCACCACACTGCCAGTGAGGAGGAAACTGGTCTTAAGGCATGTCAGGAACAATGGACTTCCCTGGGGGAGGGGGGCCATTATCACTGGCGCCAGGACAGATCATCAACACCGGGGTCTTCCTGCAGGGCCATGGGGGGGGCATATTTGCAGAACAAAGACCCCGAAGATTATAAAAAGTGAAGCCTTTCACATGCTACTTCACTCTGATCTGGAAATTATTTCCCAGAGTCGCCGGTGTATTTAAAACAGTGCCTTTCAAAAAAAAATAATAAAAATAAAACAGTGCCTTTCCACTTCTTCAAAGCGTCGCTTGGTTTTCTGGGGTCTTCTGCAGCACCAGCGCTGCTTCCCAGCCACATGTGCCGGGTTCCCACTGCGCACGCGCATCTGTGCGACGAGCAGCTTTTCTTTCTTGTTCTAAAGATATTTTTCTTTATTTTTTTAAATTGATTTCAGAGAGGGAGGGAGAGAGAGAAGCATCAATGATGTGAGAGAATCATTGATCAGCTGCCTCCTGCACCCCCCCCCCCCCGCCACTGGGGACCAAGCCCTCAACCCGGGCATGTGCCCTTGACCGGAATCAAATTTGGGACCCTTCAGTCCATAGGCTGATGCTCTATCCACTGAGCCAAACCGGCCATGGCAACGAGCAGACTTTCAATCCCTCTATTCCAGTGGGTCACCTCAGAAACCCCCAGCCCAGTCCACTTGGCCCCCTCGGCCACGTGCTGCTCTCACACTGCTGTGGCCCAAGATGACGCCTCCTGCGCACACACTCATAGGCCACCCCAGGCTCTCAATGTCCTCAGCCGCCCCGAGACCTTCACGTCTCCCCCTGCTGATATGGTATTCTGAACCTCACATCCCAATACTCACATGGCAGCGCGACACCCCACGCCCCCGAATGCCCACATCCACTGTCGCTGCCTGAACGGCCTGCTGCCCAGGATCAAACTGGGTGCCAGGGACTGAAAGGCCAGCACTGTGGTGGGACCCTCCAGAGCTGGGATGCTCTCACTCCACTGCTCGCTGCCCCAGGGATTTCATGGTCCCACCTCCACCAGGACGCCCGGCCTTTCCACTGCCCACAGTCCTCTTGGCCTCTCCCCGCAGCTGCCACTGCACATCTCAGTGTGACAGGCCTGTCTCCTGGGACGTACACAGCGCTGACACCCGAGCCTTCACTGGCCTCACTCCATGTGGAAAGTAACGGCCCGCACGAGTGACAACTGTTTGTGAACCCCTTCGTTCCCGCTGCCCCTTCTTACTATGCTTCCTCCCGCCCCCACAACCACAAGGCACCCTGAGATCCCAGGTCTTCATGCTCTACAGTGACAGCTCCGCTTCCACAGGCCTCATCCCCGTGAAAACTCCAGCTTCCTCACCTGCACCCACCCTGTGACACCTTCACAGCCTCCACTGACAACACGACTGACACTGCACGTCTCCCACTGCCCACCCTCCAGTGTGCCACCCCGCACCTCCGCCGGCAGCAGCAGCGCCTGGGACACCTGGGCTGCGGCAGGCCACACTCCACAGGGACACCAGCCCCGCCACCAGCCTCACGCTACTGTGACCTGCAGCTGCTCACTGTCCAGGAGCCCCACTGACCCCCAGGGCGCACGCCGCCACACCCCTGAGACACTTCCAGGGCTCCCCCTGCTGACCTCTGCTGTTCCACCACGGTCCCCTGGGCGGGACCCTTTCTGTGCTGTCCACCCTCACCTGGGGCATTACCGTTGTTGCTTTTCAGAGACCATGGAAGGGGGAGGATGGGAGGGGGAGGGAGGCCGTGAGAGACAAACATCGATGCGAGAGGTACATCAACTGTTTGCCCGAAGTTCACGGCCCGACGCGGGTGGGGTGCAAACCTACAACCCAGGTGCATGCCCTGGACGTGGAATGGAACTCAGGACGCTTTGGTCTCGGGCCGACACAGTAACCACTGAGCCACACCACCCATGGCCAGGATTTATTTTTGGACCCACGAACTTTAACTTCCAATATTTACTGTGACTCTCCCAGTACACCTGCAGCTCACTCTATCATTTAACCTGAGGGCTGTCACTGCCCAGGCTTCATGGGACACATTGGGTCCCCACGGCACACATCGCACGGTGAGTCTGCACACTTCACACCGGGGTGCCCCAGATGTCACACTGCACACACATCTGGGACACGTTCAGCACTTACCCAGCACACACTCCGCTGTGACGCTGCAGGAATCCACTGCCTCCACTCCTACATGTCACACAGGGTGGCACTCGCCCAACTCATGTTGACACTGCGCTGACCCCACTCTGTACACTGCACTGTGACATGTGAGGACTCCCGCTCCCCACATGGCCCCGGGACTCCCACTCCTCCCCATGCCCACGCTCCACTCTCACACCAAAGGTTCCAACTGCCCACTCCTACAGGACAACAAACGGCTCCCAGGCACAAAACTCCATGCTGACGCTCCAGAGACCATGATGCCCACGGCCCACAGTGACACCCTCAGGCTCTCGCTGCCCACATTCCCCTGTGGCACCCGAGGTATCTCACTGCCAGCACACACGGTGCCACCCCAGGGATACACTGCCGCCTTCCACACTGCTATGCACAGCGCCCCTGCCAACACAGCACCGTGACACCCGCGGTCTCCCGCTGACCACCTGCTCTGTCACAACTCAGCTCCCACGGCCACAACCTTCTGTGAAACCCTGGGCCCAGTGCCCGCAGTCACGGCTGACATTCTAGGGCTCCGCCTCCCACACACCATTCTCAGCATGTCTCCCAGTGCTTTAGCGCCACTTTCAATCTGATGGGATTTCAATGTCCACTGTCCACTGTCCCACCACAGGGTCCCACACACAGACACGCTTGGGAGACATTCTGGGCTCACACTGCCAACACTCTAGAGCAACGGTTCTCAACCTGTGGGTTGCGACCCCTTGGGGTCGAATGACCCTTTCACAGGGGTCGCCTAAATACATCCTGCATATCAGATATTTAAATTATGATTCATAACAGTAGCAAAATTACAGTTATGAAGTAGCAACAAAAATAATTTTATGGTTGGGGTCACCATAACATGAGGAACTGTATGCTAAGCGAAATAAGCCAGAGAAAGGTAAATATCACATGATCGCACTCATATGTGGGATATAATGATCAACATAAACTGATGAACAAAAATAGATCCAGAGACAAATGGCAGGGGAGGTGGGGTGTGTGGTTAGAGATCAACCAAAGGACTTGTATGCATGCATATTAGCATAACCCATGGATACAGACACTGGGGTGGTGGCGGCTTGCCCTCAGAGGTGGGAATGGGGCAGATCAATTGGGGGGAAAGGATACATATGTAAAACTTTAGACAATTAAAAATATAACAATACAAAAATAAAAAAATATATATATATTAAGAAAAAGAAAAAGAAACTAAAAAAACCCAATCCCATTTACCATCACAAGAAAAAAATTAAGATACTTTGGAATAAATTTAACCAAGGAGGTAAAAAACCTATACTCTGAAAACTCCAGAACATTGAAAAAATAGAGAGAGGAAGATTTAAACAACTGAAAGAATATACCATGTTCATGGATTGGTAGAGTCAACATCATTAATATGTCCATACTACCTAAAGCAACCTATAGATTAAATGCAATCCCTATTAAAATACCAATGGCAAATTTCACAGATCTAGAACAAACACTCTAAAAATATAAACAGAACCAAAAAAGACTCCAAATAGCCACAGCAATCTTGAGAAAGAAGAACAAAGTTGGTGGAAACACATTACCAGATATCAAGTTATACTACAAAGACACTCTGCTCAAAACAGCCTGGTACTGGCACAAGAATAGGCATATAGATCAATGGAACAGAACAGAGATGCCAGAAATAGACCCAAGTCATTGTTCTCAATTAATATTTGACAAAGGAGGCAAGAGCATACCATGGAGTAAAGACAGTCTCATTTTGGGAAAACTGGACAAGTTCATGCCAAAAAATGAAACTAGGCCCTCAACTTACACCATACACAGGAATAAACTTAAAATAGATAAAATACCTAAATGTAAGTTGTGAAACTATAAAAAATCAGGAAGAAACGATAGGCAGCGAAATCTCAGACATCTCTCCTATCAATGTTTATGGATACATCCCCTAGGGCAGTGGTCGGCAAACTCATTAGTCAACAGAGCCAAATATCAACAGAACTTCTTCAAAATAGACTCTCCCAGGCCGAAAACTGACTTCTGTGCATGGGCCACGAAGTTTCAATCGCACTGTACGTGCGGTGCGCGCCCGCACGTGGTATTTTGTGGAAGAGCCACACTCAAGGGGCCAAAGAGCCACATGTGGCTCGCAGGTCGCAATTTGCTGACCACGGCCCTGGGGCAAAGAAAACTAAGGAAAACATAAATGGGATTACATAAAAAAAAAAGGCTGCACAGCAAAAGAAACCATCAACAAAATGAAAAAGGAGCCCACTGCATGGGAGAACATATTTGCCAATAATACATCTGATAAAAGGTCAATTTCCAAAATACATAAGAAACTCATACAACTTAACATAAGGAAGACAAACAATTCAAGTAAAAAATGGACAAAGGACCTAAATAGGTACTTCTCCAAAGTGGACATCCAGAAAGCCAAGAGACATGTGAAAAAATGCTCAAAGTCACTGATTATCCGAGTGATGCAAATTAAAATGACAATGAGATATCAACTTACACCAGTCAGAATGGCTCCCATCAACCACTCAACAAATGACAAGTGCTGGTGAGGTTGTGGAGGAAAGGGAGCCCCTGCACATTGCCAGTGGGAATGCAGACTGGGGCAGCCACTGAGGAAAACAGTATGGAATATCCTCAAAAAATAAATATGGAGCTGCCATGTGACCCAGTGATTTCACTTCTAGGAATATATCCTAAGACCCCAAACACCAATAGGAAAGGATGTATGCACCCCTATGTTCACAGCAGCACAATTTACGATAGCTACGATCTGGAAACAGCCCACGTGCCCATCAGTAGATAAGTGGATAAAAAAGCTGTGGTACATGTATACCAGGGAATACGATGCAGTAGTACAAAGAAGAATCTCTTACCCTTTGAGACAGCATGGAGGGACCTGGAGAGTATCATGCTAAGTGAAAGAAGCCAGTCAGAGAAAGACAAGTATCACATAGTCGCACTCAAATGAGGAATCTCAGTAACAAAATAAACTGATGAATGGAGTAGATCCAGAGACATGGAAGCCTGGAACACAGTGCAGAATCTCAGAGGGAAGGCAGGGGAGGGTGGGTGGTGGGAGGTAGTAAACCAAAGACCTTGTATGCACCTATGGACACAGACAATAGGGTGGTGAAGGCCTGGGGCAGGGGGGCAGGGAAAAAACAAAAAATAAAAAAGCTGACACCTGTAATACTTCCAACAATAAAGATAAATTACAAAAACAATACACAAATTCTTATTCCAGACTCCCACCAAGAAGGGCAATTTCGAAATACTAGGCTACAGCATCACTAGATGAAGGAGTGAGGGCTGCTGTGGCAACCCAATGGGTTTCCTGGTTCTAATTTCCATGTCAGTGTTGAAGAGACAGATGACCTGAAAAACCTGAGTGGCCCCAAGCACCGGATGTGGATATGCTGTGTTTTGTCACTTCAGATGGCCTACTTAATTCATATCCAAGACTCCAGATTCAGCTCGAAGACATTCAGAACATGAGTCATTTTTTTTTTTCCTCAATGGCTCAAAGTCAGTGTGAGACAAAGTATAAATATTCCAGGTAGAGTTTTAACCTATATTGGAGGAAACTGGAATAATTAAGAATTTTTCACGGACTGGAAAAATGTGCAAGAGGAAACATAAGAGTAATAATGGCACTTACCTACATTGTGGCTGCTGCCAAATTGATTAAACTCAGATGGACACTAAAGGTCAGGGTCAAAGTGATTCATTTTATACTCCTGTATGAAATACAGAAGTTCTGTATTTTATAAAAGCAGAATTGTATGGAATAAGTGTGGAAATGATTATTGGTGGTGGGAAAAGTTCAAAGAAACGTACATTTGGAGAAGGAATTCATTAATTTGGGACCACCAGACAGATTGTGCATGCATTTCTTCAGCTTGGTATATTACCTGAGGCTATGGATACTTATTGGGATGGTTGGCTGAAAAATGCAGTCAATGATGGACCAAAAATGTGACATAGCAATGCCTCCTCTCTCGGTTTTCATGTAGAAGAAGTCATTCATAAGGTTAGGGAGGCGGGACCGTTTGAGTGGACGGGTCATAGGAGTCCTATTCCGCACTCGGTGGATGTCCACATGGTGTAACTTGCACCAACACATGGAGAAATCTACTGAGGAGGGAACAGCAAGTGCTGTGTGCTGCACGATGGGCAGTTCACATCATCACTCATTTTGCTTGAAAGACAAATGACCAGATATGCAAGTCTGTACTGATTCGTGGCTCTGGGTGATATTTCCCACAATAGCGAGGGACATAAAAGAAACATGAATGGAAGATTCTTCACACTGAAATTTGGGCAGAGGTATGTGCACAGTTATCACTCCATGGGCAAAAATATACAAAGATATTTGTGTCTCTCATGCTGTTTTTCACAGTGTAGCTTTAACGTGGGGAATTTAATTATAGTGTAAGAAAAGATTACACTGTCATATTGTCTGTCTTTGAAAATTAAAAATAACAAACAATCTGCAACATACAGATGAAATCATGGTGGTTACCATGTTACAGAAAAACCGGAATAAATGAAGCGATGCTCGGAGAGTGTAGAGTCACACTTTATTCCCCGGTGGCTCAGAGAAAAATGAATTCAAACTCTAAGCAGCGCTACAAGCAGAACTGCCCTTTTTAATGAAGAGCCGGCCCTATGTGTGCTTAGTGGTTATCTCACTGGTGGCCTTGAAAACAACACAGTTCTTTCCGATTAAAAAATGCACCTGGCATGGCACTGAGTATGGGCGTAGCTAGTCTCTGGCCTACAAGGTCAGACAGCTAAGTTTACCTTCCTCATCATTCAAGCAGGCCAAAGCATGCTAGAAAGCAAAGTTATTTTTTTAGAATAAGAGGCCGTCTAAAGAAGAGCAGAGAATTCCACACAGTTTTCCAAAATAGTGGTTAGCCTTCTCAACCGAAGGGGAAAAGCTTGATATACGTCTCCCCAGCGGGACCTCAGCTGGTAATTCCAGGTGAATGTTCTCTACTTAGTGGTGTTTCGGTCTGGCCCCGAGACAAGGTATGTGACAAGTCTGCGCACTAGGCCGCCAGTTTCCCGAGGGGGGAAGAGCTCGGCCTCAGCTTCCCCGGCTCCTTCTCCATCTGCTGTCACTCAGAGGAAGTCTCCAGGCCTTTCCTCACACTGGGTTCCTCAGGGTTCCTCTACTGATTGTGGGAGCTTGGTCCCCTGCTCATCACTCTTACTGCTTCCCACACCCACGGCTCGTCTACCACACCGTCATTTGTGTCCTGGGCATTTCCGCCATTCTTATCGCAGAGTGGGACCGGTGACACACTTTTCAGAAGATTGTCAGCCAGCCTTGTCTTTCTGAGCCTGGACCTGCTGACAGCAGGAAGCACAGTCACTAGCTTCGAGGGAGCTGGCTAGTCATGGCATTGCAACCAAGCTTCAGGTACCTTGAGCTTTCATTTTACTTCTTGGCAGAGTAATGTAAGAGTAGAGTTGGGAAAGGAGAACGTTGTTTAATATTTCATTCTAAGCTTTAAAAAAAATCTGCTACCATTGCTATTGGTTCTGGAGCAATGACTGTAATGAAAATAAACGGAAGTATAGAGCCCTGACTGGTTTGGCTCAGCACGTCGGCCTGCGGACTCAAGGGTCCCAGGTTCAATTCCGGTCAAGGGCATGTGCCTTGGTTGCGGGCACAACCCCAGTGGGGAGTGTGCAGGGGGCAGCTGACGATGTTTCTCTCTCATCGATGTTTCTAACTCTCTATTCCTTTCCCTTCCTCTCTGTAAAAAATCAAAAAAATATATATATAAAGGGAGTATAGAGACCATTAGTGTGCTAGGGGCTGGGACCTGGCAGAGAAGAATTACTGAGTGGGCTGAGGGGCAAGGACCATGGCAGAGAACAATTACTACTTATCTTAGAAAAACAATGTGTTATGATTAGACCCAGCCAGGTGAGACCCTGATTTTCCCCCATTGGTACTTGTACACTTTATATGAACTTTTTACCTTGCCAGTACCAGGAACGGCTAATGAACCGCTTTGCAGTTTTTTTGTTTTGTTTTTTAAATGCTTTGTAGTTTTTGCAGATAAAAAGCTTTGCTGTACCCTCGGTCGCTGCTGCAGTACGAGGCTCCCTACAGGTGGGGCGTGCTGTAGGCAGCTTAATAAAGGCTCTTAAATTTAAATTCTGAGTCGGTGGTCTATCTCATTGATTGAACCCATAACATTAGCGCTAAAACAAGAAAGCCTGTGACTATTCAATGTGCAGCATGACATCATTAAAGACTGATGCTGGCCTTGCAGTCTAGCCTCACCTTGGATCCTCTGAGTCAAGGCTCAGATCCTTGGAGAACTGAGTCTTGTCCAAAGAGTGGAGCCTCGCCCTGAAGAGCTCAGCCTCTCCTTGTGAGAGTATGAGTGAAGTTCAAAGGATTGGCAGACAAGGCCCTGGGACCCTCGCTCAGAGAGTCAGAGCGAGGCACAGGACCGCCTGGGAACACAGCACGGCCTATCTCTCAGGGTGTCAGAGCAAGGCCCAAGCCCGAGGCAGCCTTAGCCCTGGGCCTCTCTCTTGGAGAGTTTGAGTGAAGCCAGATGCAATCCTAGAAGCCAAGCTCCATAGAGATCCTGGCTCCCCAGAGAACTAGGGAGGAGCCATTTCCACTCTCTGATTGAGGTCCATCTGGGCATCACGGTGGCTTCCATCCCCTCTTTAGACCCAAGCAGCACTAGCTAAGACAAGCAAATATTCATGGCTTGGGGCTGTAATTGCCCTGAAGATAGACTCTAATTGGTCACAAAGAGTTATCTCAGGTGCAAAGAATGCTTAACCATGGGCTACCAAGTTACCATGCTACCTGAGCTGCACATAATGACCTGCATGTGATGTCCACCACGGGGTCATAAAGAGGTCATGCACAGGAAGACAACATCAACTTAAAGTAGCCCATAGAAGAGTGAACCTGGGAGGATCAGAGCAGTTCCATAGAGGTGGTCCAAATTCCCACCAGCCCCACTGCCAGCAATGACTCCCTCTCTCAGCCTAGCCCTGTGGCCTCATGGAAGGCTCCCTATGACCTTTTGGCAGAGGAAGGAACGTCGAGCCCTGGGTACCAATGATTTTGCAGGAATTGGATGACCCACCAGAAAGTGCGCTGTTGCAGCGTCGCCGACCCTCTCTGGACATTCGTGAAGGATTGTGGGTAATAAAACCTTCACAATGGGCGGATTTGGGGCTACGCATCTCCACCTTCACTTTGCTGGAATGACAAATGACCAGATGTGTAAGGAGATACCGACTCATGGTGCGGGCCATTATCTTGCAGTAACAGGCAGGGACATGAAAGAAACATGACTGGAAGATCCTTCACAATGGCACTGGGCAGAAGTTTGTCAGACAGTCTCACTCAATTTGCAGAAATATACAGGGATATTTGTGTCTCATATACTGATCCTCACAGCGAATTCTGGGTGCGGATTTCATTAATCAAGAAGATAAAGTGGCACATTCTATTTTGTCCTCATCTATGGAATATAAAACTACGCACAAAAGAAACAAATGAACAAAATCTCCTCTATGCAGACAAAATCATGGTGGTGACAAGAAAAGGAAAAGGAAAAGGAAAGGGTAAGGACGGCCTTGAAGAAGACAGAGGAGACCACACTTTCCTGGTGGGCACATAACGCAGTGTGCTATATTGTACTATAAACCTGCACAACTGAAATTTATATAATGTTATTAAACATGTTACCCCCCCCCCCCGAAATTGTAAAATATTTAAAGCAACTCTCTTAGTCCCACGTGTGCCCAAGAGAAGAGGCACCTCTTTTGGGTTTTGAATAATATACATATATTCTGGCTGCTGACACTGTTCAACAAGGGTCAGGTGAGTCAGCTGTTGAGACTGGGCAGTAGAAGGTATGATGTAGGGCATCAGCCATCAGCCAATTATGGACGAATCATGTCTAAGAAAAGAAAGAGAATCAATGGCTAATGATTACAAAACCGAGTTCTGAATCCAAACTCCTGCCAAGCAAGGCAATCTCTAGGTCCTGGGCTCCAGCATCGGCAGGTGGGGAGCGAGGAGCACGGTGGCTCCAACGGGTTTGCTGCATCTAGTGCCCATGTCTGTGTGACAACACGGACATTCTGAAAAAATTCTGCGTGGTCCCCTGCAGCAGACATGGACTTGCTCTTTATCATCACTGAAGCTGGCCTACTTAGTTTATATCCAAGACTCCAGATCCAATGGAAGGGTTTAAGGACATGAATAGATTATACTTTTTCAAAGGTTCAGCCGAAGGTGAGAAAATTGGAAAGATTCCTAGTGGAGTTGTATGGACGGAACCTAGAATAATTCCTGATTTGTCACAGACTTGGAAAATGTGCCCTCCCCCCCCCCCCAAAAAAAAAAAAAAAAAGGAAACACACTAGGTGTGATGGCGGCAGCGAGCTCTCGGGCAGCCGTTGCCAGCTGAACCTAAATGCGAAGGACAACATGTGACCCTGAGGAAGTGTCCTGCTCCTTGGGAGAACTACATGAGTGCAGTGACTCACACAAGCAGAAAAGCATGGAACATGTGTGTAAGTAATTCATATTGGAGAAGAATGTTCAAAGAAACATAGATTGGGATGAGAGGGAACGTATTAATTTGGGCCAGCCAGACAGAGACTCTGCATTCAGATCTGCAGAGTGGGTGACTAGAAAAGGCTCTAAAAGTTTACTGGGATGTTTGACTGTCAAATGCATCCAGTGACGGCCTGATAAATGTGACATGCAAGTGCCCACTGTCTCTTGTTTTAATAAAGAAGAAGCAGTTCAAAAGTTCACGAGGCAGAAGTGTTAGAGTGGATTGGTCATGTGAGGCCTCGCCCACACTCTGTGCATGCCCACCTGGCGAACCTCCCACCAGGACACTGAGGAACAGAGGGGAGAGTGGGAACAGCACATCTCAAGAGCCAGGTGAGTCTCTTCTCTGAAGGCCAGATGCTGGAGGCTGAGCCTCTCCATGGGAAAACCTGCAAAGAACGGAGTCAGTGGGTACCCAGGAGGCAGTGGGCCCTGTGTCTTTCAATACTTTCAAACTCACAGTAGACCTGATCACAGTAAAACACTGCAAGTCAAAGCAGCTTCAAGGAGGCAGACCAGAACCCACCGGTGCTGGCTAGTGAGTCATGTGCCCGGAACTGTGGGCAGCAAGCACAGTGCTTTCTTCCCCGATCCACGTGGGCAGAAGTCCCGGTGAAGTAGAAAGTGTTGTCACTGGAATCACAAAGCATGCAGTCAGCCCATTAAGCAGTCCCTGACATGAGCAAGTTTAAACTTAAAAAAAAATTAAGGCCAGAACCTCTTGTGAAAAGACCAACAGACAAGAAAACGTGTATATTGTTCACTTTAATTCAGGCATTTCCCCAGTGGAATGATGGCATTATTTGTTTTGTTTTGTTTTGTAAAGCAGGATAAGTGACTATTTGCAAGAAAGAAACAACCAGATAATTCAGTGATGACATGGTTCTAAACTGAAATTGTTCTCAGAAAAAAAAAAAATTTTCTCTGGCCCTGCACTAAGACTAGGAGCTTTTGAGGCTCACAAGACTGATGAGTTTTAGCTCAGGCCCATTTTGAAGTAGGTCCACATTTGTTCAGACCCATCCGTAGTTGGCCTGATTCTGGAATGCATAACGGAAATAGACAAAGCAGCAGAATGAGCCCTCGCACCCAGAGCTGATGAGTGAGGGCTACTGTAGTGGGGAAGGGTAGCCGGAAGCTATTGGAACTGCCTGGAGCTAGGTAAGTGGTCAATGGAAAGCTGTGCCACGGGCCTGGATGAACAGAAGAGGTTTGTGCCACCGGGAAAGTTTTGAAAGACACAGGAAGTGCCGACAGCAGCACATCCTCATTAACCTTTTGATTTCGCTTGGGCAAAAGGAGGGGGGGAAAGGTCGAGGAGAAGGAAGAAGAGTGGGAATGGGAGGAGCAAGTGGAGGAGGAAGAATAGAAGGAGCATGAGGAGGACCAGGAGGGAGAGGAGGAGGAGACAGAGAAGGAGGAGAAAAACAAATTGAAGAAACAACCTAGAAAATGGCTGTTCAGTCACCCAGACTATAGCCACAGGGGCCCTTCTGCTGCTGGTGGACCCGTGGGTTTACTTTGCTTGAGTGACTTAAAGGCCACCTCACCTGGTGCCCATACGCACCGACAGTGCCTCCCCTTGTGCTTCACGGCTCAATCTAAGCTGCCTTCCCTCCGCTCCAAGGCCGGCATATTCCCTCCTTATCTCACTTCTGGGTGATCAGCTCCGCAGCTGCATGCCCGTCGCAGGGTCCTGACTGCCTTTTCCATCCACAGGATGTACTCCTGTCGGTCCGTTACATAGATGACGCGAGCTCACTGGACCTAGTGACTGCGACCCGTCCTACTCTAGACTTGATACACGCTTAGAGTCAGAAGTTGAGAACAAATCTGACTAGAATTCAGAATTCCTCTCAGTGAAATGGTTTTGTGTCTAGTGCATTGAGCAGGAGAAGTTACTGTTTTGAGGTAAATAATAATGGCTGCCATCCAGCCCCCCCCGCCCCCCCGACAAAGGTGGAGGCACAGCACCCAGTGGCCTCTGGATGTCAGAGGCAGTAGATCCCTCAGGTCCAGGCCGCTGTGCAAGCTGCTCTGTGACCTGGTCCATACCCTGCAGCAGACGTGACGGTCCTCTGAGCATCCCAGGCAGATAGCGATTCTGGCTGGGGCCTTAGGAAGGCCTGTGGGTGGAAAACAGTATAAATGCTCGAACTTTCACACCAAGGTCTTGATATCATCAGCAAACAACTATTGTCCTTTTGGGGAGCAACTTTTGGCCTTCTTTGAGGCAAATTTGGCAAATAATGTTTTTTCCACATGGTTGGCACATCACTCAACATGCACAATCTTTCCACCCAGTAAACCAGCCTTTAAGAGTTCCCGCTTTTGTCACTTTAGTGTCCGGAATGAGAAAGGTGAGGAAGCCGACAGCACAGGGCAGCGGAGTCCCTCCATGATGTCCCCACCTCCTGAGCCCCAGAGAAACAGCAGGGACTGAGTCAGAAGCTGGCAAACCCGAGCCTCCTGTCACATTGTGCTGCGCAGCGCTTGGGAGAAGGAACCCCCGACCCCAAGGTCCATGCGTATCTTGACCCTTCAGGGGCCTCTAAAGATCAAGGGAAACGTTCCCTCGCTCAGCTCACTTCCATGAGCACCACACGGCAGTTTCTAAACGCCCTTCATCCCAAAGTCACCCTGGCATAAGGGGCAAACAGGCAGGGGGGTTGCCTGTCGCCCCTCAAAATGCACTGAGGTTTGTCTCAAAGGGTTTCTTTGGTTTCGACGAGGAAACGCCTAGCCATGGGTCTCCGGGTTACCAGGCCACCCAGCTGTCCATTACGACCTGGGTGTGATGGAGCCCATGGAGCCCTCAGGCTGGTGACACACAGAATGACGACAACGTCCATCTAACGAGTTCATACGCGATCTGACCTGGGAGGCCTCAGGAAGCTCAAAGAAGTCACGTAAGTGCTGGCCGGATTGTCCTCGGTCCCGCTGGCAGCCTGGACTCGTGGGAAACTCCCGGTGACCTGTTGGCAGTGGAAGAAACCTGTGGCCTGGCTGAGCCATAAGCCAGCGTCCTCTCGATGACCCAGCAGAGAGCGAGCAGCTGCAGCCCACAGAGCCCTGCAGACGTCCCTGAAGGGCAGGGCCGGGTAACCGTCCCAGGGCCAGCGTTCCCTGCAGGTCACCTCACTCACTCTGCTGAGGACACCTGAGCTGAGAGGCAAGTTCACGCTGACTTACGGTTCTGGCCGCAATGCCCTGCTGTGGAGCTGGCAGAAGAGAAGCCGGAGAGGGAAATATTCACATTGCAATATGCAGAGGCCTGAGGACAGTTCTCACCAATGGGCACAATCTAAGAGATTTTTGCTTATTTACATGTTTGCTTAGCATCAAAATGGAGGATTTAATTAATCAAAAGGTTATGGCGAGGAGAGAAGATGGTGGTGGAATGGGCAGACCTTCATTGCACCCCCCCCCCCCCAGCCAGGCGGACAATAGAACTCAAGTGTGGGCTCTGCCCCAGTTACCCCCTGCGCCCCGCTGAGCAGGACTTGTATCAAGGACGGCCCGCCCGGGGCTGGTAGGAGGCGGGGCCTGTGGGTTCCCGGAGGGTCGGCTGGCGCCGGGGCGTCTGGAGCCAGTCGCCTGGAGCTGGTGGGAGAGAAAGCCTGTTCCTTGTATTTGCCCCCCAAACACAGGGGGGCTGTTTGTTTGCTTTGTTTTTGTAGCTTTCAGCCCAGGCTCTGACGCGGGGAGGGAGGCTGGTGGGCAGCGTTGCAGGGCGACCTGGAGAAGCAGCGGCCGGGAGTCCTGCGCAGCAGCTCACATCCCCCCACGTGGAAACGGACGGCCTTTCCCCTGAGGAGCCAGCCCCCCAGACGCGCGGCTCAGGAGCCAGGGAAACCCCGCCCGAGGCACCCCGCCCCTCCCGCCCCCCAGGAGCCCTGCCGCCGCACCTGCTGTGGATGTTTTCCGAGGCGACAGCTGCGGAGGCCTCGCCTGGGGGGTGGCACAGTTTCAAGGAGGGTCAGTGACTGGATGGGGGGGCCCGTCCGCACCCCCATCCGGGGAACCACACTGTCCCCCCCGCCCCCCGCCGCCACCGGGAGCTGAGGGAAACCCCAGGCTTCCGGCTGCCCCTGGCACTGCCTGCGAGGCCGCCGCCCTCCCCTCCGAGCGCAGAGTGTCCCGGCCCCTCGCGGAGGCGCCAGCCCGTCCCTGAAGCTGCGCAGCAGCGCCCCCTCCCGGGCACCGGGGTCTGGACGCCGGCTCCGCCTCAAGCCCCGTCAGAAACCGCGTGTCTCCCGCTGTATGGCTTCCAACTATTTTCCTCTCCGTTTGACTTTTCCATTTTCCTACTCCGCTTTTTTCTTTGCCTTTTCTCCTGCTTCCTCGTCTTTACGACTTTTCTTACTCGGGTCTATCTGCTCTTCCTTCTATTTTCCTTAGCGATTTTTTCTTCTTCCTTTATTTTAACCGTTTTTCTTCCCATATTCCTCCAATTCTTTTCTTTTATTCTCTGTATTTCATCTCTGCCCTTCATATTGCTTTTTTTTCACACCGATTTTTTTTTTGTTTTGTTTGTGGGATTTTTTGGTTTTGTTTTTCTTTCTTCTTGTGTTTTTCATTCTTTCCTTTCCTCTATCATTCTTGCTTTCTTTCATCGTCCCTAGATCACTCTTCTCTGGCTCTATCGAAGCAGAACTGTCCTAGGTGAAGTGAACAATGGTGTCACTGGAACCATAAAAACATTCGCTCAGCACATTAACCGACCCCTGGCCGAGCCAGTTTACACACCTTAATTCTTAAAGGGAGGAAAGACCAGAACGTCCTGAGAACAGACCCCCCAACAGACAACAAAAAGTGTGTAGTCTAAAGCTTACTTAATGCTTCCCCAGTGGACTGAGGGCCTTTTTCTTTATTTTTAGCCAGGGCAACTATCTATATGGAAGCAACAATGAACGAGATAATTCAAAGACAATGGATCTGAACAGAAATTAGTCTCAGAAACCAAAATATAACTGTGGCCCTGCACTAAATCTAGGAGTTTTAAGAGTCAGGTGACCAATGAGTTTCAGCTCAGGTCCCTTTTGAAGTAGGGGACATACGTTGGGACCACCCTTGGTTGCCTCTGGTCCCAGGAGGCATAACCGAAATAGACAAAGCAGCAGAATGAGCCCCACACTCATCACTGACGAGTGGGGGCTACTAGGGTGAGAAAGTCAAAGCAGAAGCCCCTAGAGCTGCCTGTAAGAGGATAAGAAGGAAACCAAAAGCCTCCCACATTCCTGGATGAATGGCAGAGATTTGTGCCACGGGAAGGATTTGAATATGCAGGATTGTGTCCATTGGAACACATCCTCACTAACCATTTGATTTGACTTGTGAAAAAGGAGGAGAAACAGGAGGAGGAGGGAATAGGAGAGGGAGAAGTAGAAGAAGGAGAAGAAATAGAAAGACTGGGAACTCTACAACTTCAATTTAAAGTGCTACATACATGATCGAACCCGGGAGGACCAAAGCAGGAAGATAGTCTGTGTCCCAATTTACCTCAGTACCAACTTCTGTACAATGAATCCATCTTTCTGCCTAGACCTGTGGCCTCCTGGAAAGTGTCCTAGGACCTATTGACAGAGGAAGGAAAGCTTTGGCCTGGCTCCCCGATGACTTTGCACGGTATCGAGGGCCAACCAGAGAGGGGCGGCTGCAGCACGACAGCCCACGTCCGGACGTCTGTGAAGGACAGTGGGTAACAAAGCCCTCACGATGGGCAGAGGTGGGGCAGTCGCCTCCTCCCTGACTTTGCGTGGCAACAATGCCCAGCTGTGGAAGGAGATGCTGACTCAGGGCTCTGCCTTGGATTTGCAGTATCAGGCAGAGGCGCTGAGGAAGCCTGACTAGGAGATCCCTCCCAAGCTCTCTGCGCAGACGTTCCTTGGACCTTCTCGCTCAGTGGTCACAAATATTCAAAGACGTTTGCGTCTCATGTAATGCTCACCAGAGTGAAGCCTCAAAGTGGGAGATTTCATTTGTCAAAAGGATAAAGTGGCACGTTCTATATTTTCCCTCGTCAGTGGGATGTGAAAGCACAAACAAAAGAAACAAAGTCTCCTATACACACATGGAATCATGTGTTTACCGCAGGGGAAGCAGGAGGGAGGGCCAGGTGAATAATGGGGGCTCAAATGCAAGAGGGCAGAGGAGACAGACATTGGTGGCGAGCACACAGCTGAGTGTGCTATGTTGTACCATGAATTGTACAAGTGAAGGTTTTCAATGTGATTAACTGATTACCCCCAAAACAGTAATCATGAGATACTTTTTAAGTATTAAATGTTCAAGAAATGGAGACACTTTTCTGTGTTTGAATAATAAGAACATGTATTTGTTTGCCTATCATTTGTTCAGTAAAAACCAGGCGAATAATCTGTGGCGGCTGGGCAGTAGCAATTGTCTGAGAGCATTAACATTCAGACAGTTAGTGAGCAACGGAGTCTTGAAAAGGAAAGGAAGTCAATGGTTAAGTGTTACAAAACTCGGTTTTGATTCCTGGGCCCTGCCAAGCAAGGCAAGAGCTAGACACTGGGCTATAGCGTCCCTGGACGGAGGCGTGAGGACTGCGGTGGGAACCAGCGGGGTTCCTGCATCCAGTTCCCGTCTTTGGTGATGACACGCAATCTGAAACAGCACACACGAACATGCTCCCTCTCATCACTTTATCGCCTGCTGAGCTTATGTCCAGGGCTCCCGATGCTGCCTGAGGAGCTTCAGGGCACCAATGGTTTACCTCTATGCTTCCAGCGAGATGTGGGGAAAATCAGAAAGTCTCCTGAGGGGATGACATAGATGTTCTGAAAAGGCCTGAGTAATCCGCAATAGCCGACAGGGATGGTTCCCTGGTTTATAGCTAGCACACCTCCTTCAGCTTGGAGAGATTCAGGACATGAATAGCTATATCTCACAATGGCTTCAAGCCAGATGCGAGGAAAAACGGGATGGATCATGGGAGGGCTGTAACTGGTATGGGATGAAACTGGGATAATTCAGGGCTTGTCAGAGACTGGAGAAATGTGCAAGAAGAAGCACCAAGAGTAATGAAGGCAGCGACCTCTCCTGTGGCAGCGGCCACCGTGACTAGACTCAAACCCCAGCAGGGAACTGAGGTGAAGGGAAGGTTTGACCTTGAGGTGGGGTGCTACTCTATGGAAGAACTATGTGAGGGCAGGGCACTGAAACTTCCCCAGGCAGAAAAGTATGCAATCTATGTGGAAATAATTAACGGTCGAGGACATGTTCAAAGAAACATAAGTTTGGACATGAGGGAACCTAGTAATTTGGGCCCACAGGAAGAGCCTGCATTTATATCTGCAGTGCGGGTCATTTCACACGGCCCACAAGTTGATTGGGATGGTTGGCAGACAACTGCATCCAAGGATGGCCCTAGGGGGCGGCCTGGAAGTGCCCACTGTCTCTTTTCAGTAAAGAAGCAGTTCAGCAGTGTACGGAGGAGGGACTGTTGGAGTGCATAGATCATTTGAGCCCTATGGCACTGTGGGAGTGCCCACATGGCATACCTTTCACCAATACATTGGGAACTATATTGATGACTGGAAACAGCATATTTGAAGAGCTGCATGAAGACTCTTCTATGAAAACCAGACCTTGGGAACTGCACCCTCTCAATGGGAAAGTCTAAATGTGACGAGGGACATTGAACCCCAGAGGCAGGGGCACTGGGCCCTGTCCAGTCACTGAACTCACGGTGGATCTGATCAGCCTGAAATACATCAAATCCAAGCAGGATCTAGTGAGTCTGTCGGCACTGACGTACAGTGTTGGCTAAAGAGTCATGTGTTCCCAGCGGTGGGGAGAGGGAGCTCACGGCATTGTTGCTCCATCTAGTGAAGCAGCAATGTCCCCGTGAGTCCCAGGGCCCAGCAGCCTAGGCCCTGTGCTCATTTCTCTCAGGTTCTCAGGGATGTCTTGTTGCCTACTACAGGTCAATTTCTGAAAGATACACTCAATCTTCACAGAAAAGATTCATTCTAATAGATTCTATTAAATAGAACACAGCTATTTGCTTACACAGAGTCTATGGCTGCTGTCAAACTATGAGAGAGGCTTGGAGTTTCTGCAGAGACCAACAGCCACCGAGTCTGGCTGTTACAGAAACAGCTTGCAGACCTCTGCTCTAGGGTCTTGGACTCCATTTTCTTTAAAAAAAAAAAAAAAAAAGTACATTTTCATTGATTTTAGAAAGGAACGGAAAGGGGGAGATAGAAACATCAATGAAGAGAGAGAATCATGGATCCGCTGTCTCCTGCATGCCCCCTACTGGGGATCGAGCCCACAACCCAGCATGTGACCTTGACCAGAATCAAACCCAGGACCCCTCCATGCACAGGCCGATGCTCTATGAATTGAGCCAAACCAGCTAGGGCTTGGACTCCATTTCTAGTCTTTGCCGAGCTGGTTAAGAGTTTTGGAGGTCAATTTCCCTAAGGACAATCTTTTCCAAGCTAGTTAGGCAATATTGAGACTTTCCAGATAATAGGAACACTGGACCATCTGTAAATGCTTTTATGCTTCTGTGTGAAGTTGGGATACACTCCAATGAAACCAGTCCATGGCCTTTGCTGCTCTCGGCACATGATGGAACTCGGCTGCAGTGGGTGGGCTGCGATGAGTGTGTTCCCTGCAGGCCAGCCTGGGGCTCAGTGTAACTAATTGTTTGTTGCCAATGCGAACACAAACAAAGCCTGGGATGTGTTGATGTGCAGCATGACATCGCCTGGGAGCCCAGCCTGGCCCCAAAGCCACTGAGCTAATCCTTGGGGCCTCAGAGGGCAAAACCTAGCCCTGCAGAGCCTCCCCCAGCCCCAAAGAGCAGAGGGCAGCATTGAGGAGCCCAGCTCCTCGTTCAGAGACGCCTAGTGAGGCCCACAGCAGGCCCTGGTCCTCTCTCTCCAAGAGTTCAATGGCGACCCAGGACCCAGGCAGCCTGGGCCTCTGTCTTGGAGCCCAAACAATGCCCTGCAGCCCAAAACATGTCAATGATGTGAAACGCACACTCCGGTGTCTACAGATACTGCTTTATGGGAATACAGCCACACCTATTTGCTCACATACTGTCTATGACGCTGAGTCTAAGAGAAGAGATTGGAGTTTAAATACACACCTTAAGCCATTGACTCTGGCTGTTACAAAGTCTGCAGATGTGATCTCGGATCCTGGGATAACTCGATAGTCTTTGCATGGCTGGCTGAGGTCTCTGGAGAGGTCTCTTTCACTAAAGACCGTCTTTTCCACGCTGAAGGCCATTCCTGGTTAGGGGAATGCTCTCCGACACCTGCAGACATGCCTTGTGCTCTGCATGAAGCTGGCACACACTCAGATGAGGCCCGGCTACGGCAGCAGCTGCTCTCTGACAACCTCCGGATGGAACTCAGCAGCAGGGGGTCTTGGGATGAGTGTCTGCTCCCTGCAGGCCAGTCCTGTGCTCCGAGCCTTGAGACTCACTGCCAGTTGCCGTCAGAACGGTGCCTGGTGGAGCATGAAGATCAGGAGGCTCAGCTGCAGGCTGCCTGGCCCGCTGGGGGGTGGAGTGCGAGGGCGGTGGCCCAGCTCAGGCCGTTGCCTGCTTGCCTCACCTCCCAGGGAGGTCTCTGCTCCCTGGGGTGACACACCCCGGCCGTCCCCCTGCTGGAGGCGCAGGGCACTGAGGGACCAGCCAGATCTCTGCTCAGCAGGGACCAGTGGTGGCCGAGTGCACCGGGCTCTTGCCAGTGACAGGGAATTGGACAGGGTGACCGGGCTGAGCTGGAGCACCTGCGGGAGAACTGCTCCTGGGGAATCGCTGAGCCAACCACAGCTGAAGAGATGCATGCGCAGTGCGCCAGGGGGAGGGGAGGTGCGGGGCCTGCCCTCTGGCGGCGAGCACCCGGCCAGGGAGGAGATGGGAGGGACGCCGAGGCCGTGCTACCTGACCGGCTGCAGGACAGCTTCCTGCTGAAGGGCACAGGCCAGGCCCTCGCGCAGGCTGCTCCCAGCAGCATCTGCACCCGCACAGAAAGGGGCTCTCACTGCACGGCTCTGCTTACTGGTTCTTTTTGCTGTTTCTCTTTCTGTGAACCTTGACCTTGCTCAGACCAAAGGTACTTCTGGCCCCTGCTGGGGGCAGTTGGGCTGGGGGTGTTCCTGGGCGCAGAGCTCTGCCTCAGCTCCTCCTGGCTCTTTCCCGCCACCTACAGCTCTTCCCAGAAAGCCTCTCGGGCAGTTTGCAGACTGCATTAGGCGGGGCTTGCTCTACATTACAGAGCTTGGCGCCCTGGTTCCATTACTGCTGCCCCCACAGCCCTGGCTCATGTACCGCTCCGTCATCTGTGTCCTGGGCATCCCGCCACCATTGTGGCACAGTGGGCCCCCGCTAAACACCTGTGGACAAGGTCGGGGTGTCCCTGGGCCCTGGCTGGAGCAGTGTTGTGTCCACCACGCCCTTGACTCTCACCAGGGGCTGTGTCAAGGACACACGCAGGCAGCTGGGCCGGCTCTTCCTCATGGCTGGGCTGTGCAGCCCAGAGCTGGCCTCCAGGCTGCTCCAGTTACAGAGCGCTCGGTCCTATTAAGTTGACACATGGAACCAGTCACGTTGGGTATTTAGTGTCATGGTGGTGGCAGCAGCCTTTGTCCACTTCTACGGGGTCCCCCACCTTCAGGTCTCCCACTAAGGCTGCACTGATGACTCACATATCTGTGCCTCCTTTCTGAAGAAGGGAAACTCCCCAAGTGCCTTAACAGTAACTTCTTACCTGAAGTGAGAGGAAGCATCTGAGGGGTCTGTTTCTAGAAGAACCTCTTAGAGAACCCGGGGCCCGCCAGGCTCCTGCCCAGCTTCCCGCTGCGGCCTGTGGAGAAACTGCCCGTGTCCCCTGCTGCCCCTCCTCAGCAGGCAACGCCATCCCCTGGGCACAGGGGCCTTCGAAGCTCATGTTGGGATTTTACTCTCCTCCAAACGTTTCTGGGGAAAATAATGGGCTGGGCCTTTTTGGACATTCTGTTTCTGGAGCAAAATGTCCCTCTTACCCCCGTCCTTCCTGGGTGACCCGGCTTAGAACAGGCCGCCCATTTGTGGCAGTTTTCAGAGATGATTGTAAACTGGTCTGTTTCTGAGGCTGGATCTGCTGACGGCAGGAAGCACGGAGTCCCCAGCTCCGAGGCAGCCGGCTGGTCATGGAGGTGTGTCCGGGCCTCAGATACCTTGAGTTTTCCTATTTGTCCTTGGGAGAGTGACGTAAGGTTAGAATGGGGAAAGATATTCAACCTTCAATACTAGGTTTTAAAAAGAAATCTGCTGTGTTGATATGTACCTAGAGGCAAAGATTATGGTAAAACTGAAAGGAAGTACAGAGACAATTGGCATTCGAAGAAGAAAAAGAACAATGCCTGTGACTTGTCCATGTCAGCGTGACATGGTCAGAGACGATGCGAGCCTCAGAGTCCGGCCTAGTGTCAACACCTCGGAGCCGAAGCTCCTGCACAGAGAGCCCACCTGGCCCCACATAGCGGGCCCATCACCACAGGGCTGCGCCTCGCTATGGGAGCGCCAGCCCCAGGCCCTGGCCTCTCTCTCAGTGCGGCTCTGCCTGACATCACTCCCTGGCCTTTCTCTCCGAAAGTCCTAGCCAGGCACAGGGCCCCAGCACGCTTGGCCCTGAGGCCTCTCTCAGAACATTCGAGAACGTGAAGAAGCTACCCTAGAGGACAAGCCCCATAGGGACCCCGGCTCCCTAGTGGACTGGAGGGGCCAGATTTCCAGTCTGTGGCTGAGGTCCACGTGGGCAGCACTGGTGGCTTGCGTCCCCTCCTTAGGCCTAAGCAGTCCTAGCCTTGAGGGGCAGACAGTGAGGGTAAGGGGCTGCCCTCACGCTGAGGATGGCCTGTGACTTATCCACAAAGGGCTCTCTGGGTTTCAGAAAAGTAGTGCTTAACCATGGGCCACTGTTACCAGGCAACCTGGCTGTCCACTGTGACCTGGGTGAGATGTCACTCACGGAGCCTAAAGAGGCCACACACAGGAGACCACATGAAGGTGAGATGGTTCCCACATGACGGGATCTCGGAGGATCAGAGCTGTGAGATAAGAGCTGGCCCTCCTGCCAGACAGCCAATTCCTCTTTCAGCCTAGACTTGTGGGCACATGGAAGGCTCCCTATGACCTGCTGACAGAGGAAGCAAAGTCGTGGCCTGGCTTACCGGTGACTTTGCATGATGTCAATATCCAACCGGAAACTGGACGGCTGCGCTCCAACGGACCATTCGGGATGTTTGTGAAGGAGAGTGGGTAACGAACCCATCACGATGGGCAGAGATTGGGCCGTTCACCTCCTCATTCACCTTGAACATCTCCTACCTGCAGACTTTTTCCGTGGCGGTCACCTGAGGGGAAAAAGCATGAGTGAGGATACGATGGCAAAGGAGTTCAAACCCAAGGATGCTATCCTGTGGGTGTTGAGCACAAACTGGAGTGTGCTATGTTGTATTGTGTAGTTGTACAAGTTAGTATAATGTCATTAACCACATGATCCCCCAATATTTAATAATGGGATAATTTTAAAAGAATCTTTGTCAGTCTTCCTCTTGTTTTTGAAAGTAAGAGACATTCCTCTGTTTTCGAATAATGCCAGCATAGTTTTGTTTACTTGCCCCTGTTCATTAAGGATCATGGAAAGCCTCTGTTAAGACTGAGCAGTAGCAGGTGTGCTTAGGGCGTCAGCCATCAGAAAGTTATTGAGGAAGATGGCTAGGAAAATAAAAGACAATCATTAAGAGAAAACAAACACCAAGTTCTATTCCAGAGTCCAATCAAGACAATCTCTAAATATTGGGCTACAGCATCACTAAACAGAGGCGTGAGGATCGCTGTGGCAATCCAATGTTTTTAGTCTGTAGTTTCCATGTCTCTGGTGATGACATTGATGTTCTGAAAAATTTCTGAGTGGTCCGCAACAGCAGACATGGATGTTTTCCTTGATTTATATCCAAGACACCAGATTCAGCTTGAAAATATTCAGGACATGAGAAGATTTATTTTCTCAATGGTTCCAAGCCAAAGATGTGAGAAAACTGGGAAGGTTAATGGTAGAGTTATAACCTACATGGCTATAACCTAATTGGAATAATTCAGAATTGTTCATGGACTGGGAAAATGTGCAAGAGGAAACACACAAGGACGATAATGGCAGTGAGCTCTCCTGCAGCAGCTGCCACCTCGAGTAGACACAAATCCCAGCAGGACACTAAAGGTGAGGGGCAGAGTGCGACCCTTGAGGAAGTGTGCTACCCTTTACAAGAGCCATGTGAATTCTGTGATTTACAGAAGCAGGGAAACATGGATTATGTACGGAAATAATTAATGGTGGAGGGACAATGTTTAAAGAAATATACATTGTGATGAAAGGGAATTTAATAATTTGGGATGACAAGACAGAGATTGTGCATTTATATCTGCAGCTTGGGTCATTATCAAAGTTGTATAAAGTTTATTGAGATGGTGGGCTGAAAAAGGCATCCAAAGATGGACCAAAAATTGTAACATGGAAATGCCCACTGGTTCCTGCTCTAATGTAGAAGAAGGAATGCTTTGGTTGGCCCAATGGCTGATAGCCCCTTTTCAAAAAGTTTTATCCAAGTAACTATCTCTTTGGGGGAAACAATGAACTAGATAATTCAGCGACCACAGGCAAATGGTTATGAACAGAAATTGGTGTCAGAATCTAAAATAATACCTTCGCCCTCACTAAGACTAGGAGCTTTTGAGGGTCAGGTGACCAGTGAATTTTAGCTCAGGTCCATTTTGAAATAGGTCCAAATTTGATCTCACCCATTCTGTGGTTGCTCCTGGTTGTAAAATGCATAACTTAAATACTTACACCAGCGGATTTATCCCGCACACTCATCACCGATGAGTCAAGACAACTGTGGAAAGTCTAAACCAATCCATAAGAACTGTCTGTAACTGTGCAAGTATTAAGTTAGAAGCTGTACCATCTGCCTGATGAATATGAGAGATTTGTGCCACCATGAAGGATTTGCAAGATTCAGGAGTGCGGATTTGGGCACATCCTCATTACTCTTTTGGTTTGTCTTGAGAGAAAGAAGGAGGAAGAGGAGGAGGAGGAGGTTGGACAGGAAGCCAGAAAGAGAGGAGGAAAAGATGGAGAGAGTAGAGGAGGAGGAAAGAAGGTTTAGAAGAAATAGAAAGAATAAGAAAAGGATGAGAAGCAAGAGGAGGAGGAGTAGGAGATGGCGAAGAAAGAGAGAGAGGAGAAGACACAACTTGGAAATTGGCAGTGTACTCACCGATTCTTTAACTACAGGAGACCCTATGCTGCTGCTATACCATGTGGTTACTTTGTTTGAGCAACTTCAAAGTCCACATCACCTTGTTCCATATGCACCTACAGTGCAGGCAAATGCCTCCCCCTCGTGTTTCCATAGTTCAATCCAATTTGACTTCTTTCAGGTGGCAAGGTCCCCATACACCTTCATTATCTTCCCTCAGGGATGAGTCATCTCTACAGGCTGAAGGTCCTCACTGCCCTTTTCTTCCACAGGAAATACTTCTGGCTGGTTGGTTACAATGATGACGTTATGCAGAATGGGCCAAGTGAGTGGGACAATACTACTCTAGAGTTATCCACTTTTAGAGTCAGTAGCTGAGGAAGAAATCTGACTGAAATTCAGAATTCTTACTCAGTGAACTATGTTTGTGTCCGGTGCTCTTCTGTGGGGCAGGCAGGTGTCTGAGGTAAACAATGATTGCTGGCATCTGGCCCCACCTGCAACCAAGATGGAGAACCAGCGCCCAGGGGGCCTCTGGATTTTAGAGGCAGATTACTCCTCAGTTGGGTATATGACTCCATGGAATGACCTGAAAGTTTGTTTCTTTTGAGTTCAACCCAGAGAAAGACAGGCACTGTCATAGGTGCAGGTGGCTGCATGTCCCCCTCCATGCACCGCAGCAGACGTGATGGTCCTCCCAGTGTCCCCGGCAGATGGGGATTGTGGTTGGGACCTTGGGAAGGCCGGTGTGTGAGTCACAGTGCAGGTGCTCAGGATTCCCCACCTATGAGCATATCCTTGTTTACTTACCTTTGGTTCACTCAGGATGAGATGCAGCCTGTGTTTGGACTTGTCAGCAGCAGGTGTGCCGCAGGGTGTTAGCCACCAGACAGTTAATGAGGACTGGTGTCTCTGAAAAGAAGAAAACTAAGAGTTACAAAGCCAATTTCTAACTCCAGAGTCCGCCAAACAAGGCAGTTTATGAATACTGGGTGACAACATCACTAGATGGAGGAGTGAGGACCGCTGTGCCAATCCAATGGCTCTCCTGGCTTCCATTGTGAATGTCTGTGGTGATGACATAGACCATCTGACAAATTTCTGAGTTGTCCACAGCAGCACACATGGATTGTTTACATGACTTATAGCCAAGACTCAGGTTCAGCACAAAGAGCTTCAGGACATGAGTATAGATTTGTGTCAATGATTCCAAGCCAGAAGCGAGAAAAATTGGAAAGGTTCATGGTAGAAAGCTGGCAAATCTGATCATCAAGGTTCCCTGGGTTGCTGAGAGCTGGGGAAGAGGTAACTAGGGGCCAAGCTGCATAGGTGTCCTGGCTCCCCACGGACCTGTGGGCGGCCATGGCTCCAGCCCCTGGCTGAGTCCATCAGGGCATCGCTGGTGGCTTCCATCCCCATTAGTCAAAAGTCGTCCTAGCCAGAGGGGCAAACATTCCGGGTGAGGGGCTGTCATCACCCTGGGGATGGACGGAGACTTGTCCCACAGGATTTCCTGGGTTACAAAGAACAAATCTTAAACATGGGCCACCAAGTTACCGTGCAACCTGAGCTGTCCATTATGACCTGGGTGTGATGTCACTCACAGAGTCAGTAAGGGCCCTGCACGGAAGACTACATCAATGAGTGTGGGCCATACCTGATCCAACCTGGGCTGATCAAAGTAGTTACATGAGGTGACGCCTTGGGCCCTAATGTCAAACAAGGAGTCCCTGTCTCTACCTAGACCTGTTCACTCATGGAAAGCTCCCTGTGGCCTGGTGACATTGAAGCAGTCACGGCCTGTCCTCCTGATGGATTTGTCTGATGTTGATGAGTGATGTTATTTCCTTCTGGAATAATATGAGTACATTTCTCTGTACTTACCTTCTCCTCACTAATATCAGCGTGAGCTTCTGTTAGGACTGGGCCGTAGCAGGTAGCTGTGGGGCCTTAGGCATCAGTTCATGAGGAATTGTATCTATAAAAAGAAAAGAAAGGGGATTCCTGAGGATGGCCGCAGCAATGGAGGCACAGAGCGGTGTGGCCGAGGACGGTTTCACCCAGGTCACCCCCAAGGGTGGCCGGAGGGCGAAGAAAAGGCAGGCCGAGGAGCTGTCCGTGGCGGGGGAGGGCGGGATGCGAGCCGCATGGACACTGAGGAGGCCCGGCCAGGCGGCGAAGAGGTAACTAGGTTACCTCTCCGGGGACGGGTTCCTGGCTGGGAAAGAAACAAGGACAATTCCAGTCCCAGCGAACAGATACACGCCATTGAAAGGGAACTGGATGAAGATATTAACTCCTATCCTAGAACATCATGGACTTCAGATTCCTTTAACTTGAAATCGAGGAATGTAGAAATCAGGACTTGTAAAGAAACCAAGGATGTTAGCACTCTGACAAAAGCCGCCGATTTTGTGAAAGCCTTTATTCTCGGGTTTCAGGTAGAGGATGCACTTGCTCTCATTAGGTTGGATGACCTCTTCTTAGAGTCCTTGGAAATTACAGATGTGAAGCCTCTAAAGGGAGACCACCTGTCAAGGGCAATAGGGAGAATCGCTGGCAAAGGAGGAAGAACCAAATTCACCACAGAGACTGTGACACGGACGCGGATAGTTCTAGCTGATGTGGAAGTTTATATCCTTGGCTCTTTCCAAAATATCAAGATGGCAAGAACTGCCATTTGCAACCTCATCCTGGGAACTCCTCCATCAAAGGTTTATGGCAATATTCGAGCTGTGGCTAGCAGAGCAGCAGATCGATTCTGATTTCAAATCAGAGACTTTTTCTTGTCTTTGGACTGTAGAGAAAAGCAGCTTACAAGTGGTCCCAAGAAATCATGTGAAGAATTTTTGGTCACTTTAAACCTCAGTCTGTCAGTTCTTAGCCAGAAGCATAAACCCGAAAGGAAAACTGTGATAGTATTCATTCAACAGCTTTGAGGATAATTTAAGTATCAAAATTTCAGACCATTATTATACTTAACCATTAATTACAATTTATCTTATTTTAAGTTACATGCATAATTTCTAGTTCTCTTATTTGGAGGAAATATTATTTTTCTATTTGAATTTGTTTTTAAATTATAGATTTATAAACATTTCTTCCCTATGAGTTGTAATTAAAGAACTATTCCCAGGAAACCTCTCTGAATCATGTCCCTCAATACTGGTGATGTGACTATTTTAGAATCAGGTTATAAGCAGCAGTTTGGCTACACTGTGTGAACCAAAAGGTTAACCTTTCTACCTATTTTGCCACTTGTAAAATTAAAAATTTTTATCACAATAAAAAGAAAAGAAAAGAAAATCATTCATTCAGTGTTAAAAAACAAGTTCTAATCCAGATTCCACTCAAGACACTTAGTAAATATTGGGCTATGCCATGTAACACTAAATGGAGGAGTGGGGGCTGTGGTGGCAATCCAATGGGGTTTCTGAGTTCTCTTTCCATGTCTGGGGTGATGACACAGACATTCTGAAAGTTTTCTGAGTGCTCCAGAACAGTGGACATGGATGGTTTACTTGATTTGTATCCCAGAGATCTAATTAAGCATGAAGAGATTAATTTTGTCACAGGTTTCAAGCCAGATATGAGAAAAACTGGAATGGATCATGGTAGTGTTATAACCCACACAAGAGGAAAGTCGAATAATTCAGAATTTGCCAGGGAACAGAAAATTTTCAAGAGGAAGCAAGCACAACAGAGTAACAAAGACAGTGAGCTCTTCTGCGACAGTTGCTACCTTGATTAGACTCAAATCCCAGCAGGACCCTAAAGGTGAGGGGAGAGTTTGACCTCTGAGGTGGTGTGCTACTCTATGTGACATGTAAATGCCCATTCTCCCTTGTTTTAAATTATGAAGAAGCAGTTCAAAAGTTTATGGCAGTGGTAATGTTGGAGTTGATTGGTAATGTGAGTCCTATTGCCCACTCTGGGAGTGCCCACATGGCATACCTTTCACCAATGCACAGCGAACTATATTGATGACTGGAAACAGCATATTTGAAGAGCTGCATGAAGACTCTTCTATGAAAACCAGACCTTGGGAACTGCACCCTCTCAATGGGAAAGTCCAAATGTGATGAGAGACATTGAACCCCAGAGGCAGGGGCACTGGGCCTTTTCCAGTCACTGAACTCACGGTGGATCTGATCAGCCTGAAATACAGCAAATCCAAGCAGGATCTAGTGAGTCTGACTGGCCCTGACGTACAGTGTTGGCTAATGAGTCATCTGTTCCTAGCAGTGGGGAGAGGAAGCTCACTGCATTGTTGCTCCATCTAGTGAAGCAGAAATGTCCCCGTGAGTCCCAGGGCCCAGCAGCCTAGGCCCTGTGCCTAATTCTCTGAGATTCAAAGGAAGCCTTATTGCCTAATACAGGTCAAGTATATGAAAATCAAACTTTATTGTTCACAGAAAAGATCTATACTAATAGAGCCACAGGTACTTATTTACATAGAGTCAATGACTGATATCTAATAATGAGGAGAGGCTTGGAGTTTCTGCAGAAATCGTAAGCCATTGAGTCTCTGGCTGTTACAGAAACAGCTTGCTGACCTCTGACCTAGAATTCCCTTTATAATCATTAAACAGTTGGTTAAGAATTGTAGAGAGGTCTTTTTCCCTAAAGACAAAAATTTCCATGCTTATTATTTACTAATGCCCCAGTGCACAAATTCATGCACATGGAAAGGAAATGAAGTAGAAGAAATATTTTAATAATGCTATTTGCCCTTTATAATAGAATTGTGAACCAAATTCATGATCAACAATGACAGATGGAAACACTTGTGTGATTGGTGCCAGTTAGAGCTGTATATGTATTGCACATGTGTGAGTCAACTTAGCCTTTTATATATAGACTAGGGGCCCAGTGCATGAAGATTCGTGCACGGTGGTGTGGGGGGATCCCTCACCCCAGTGGTTGGCAAACTCATTAGTCAACAGAGCCAAATATCAACAGTACAACGATGGAAATTTCTTTTGAGAGCCAAATTTTTTAAACTTAAACTATATAGGTAGGTACATTGTTATTAACTTAATTAGGGTACTCCTAAGCTGGCCTTTGTTAAAAATGTCCTCAATCTGTAAGGTTGACCCCTTACAACTCTCCCATCCACACTCATCTTGCATATTTGTTTCATCTATCTTTTGTCACCCGCACGCGATTTGTGGACGCGACTAGCACTAACCACTGCACAATGAGACTGCTGACTGACTGGCTCACTCAACTCCTGCATGAATCGTGTGTGCCTCCCCTGTGCTTCGTATCCCGCAGCCCGCCTGCACTGCGTCTCCCGTCGCCCAACCGACCAACAACCCCCACTTCTTCTAATGCCACTTCTTCAAAATAGACTTGCCCAGGCCAAAAACCGACTTCTGTGCATGGGCCACGAAGTTTCAATCGCACTGCACGTGCATGCCCGCTCATGGTATTTTGTGGAAGAGCCACCCTCGAGGGGCCAAAGAGCCGCCGCATGTGGCTTGCGAGCCATGGTTTGCCAACCACTGCCTCAGCCTGACCTGCACCCTCTCCAATCTGGGAGCCCTCAGGGGAGCCCTCTCCAATTCGGGAGTTTCTGTCTGTCTGTGCAATCATATGAACGAATTGTCTGA
Organism: Myotis daubentonii; assembly: GCF_963259705.1. Taxonomy (NCBI): domain Eukaryota; kingdom Metazoa; phylum Chordata; class Mammalia; order Chiroptera; family Vespertilionidae; genus Myotis; species Myotis daubentonii. The sequence goes on along the minus strand of NC_081843.1, from coordinate 506,626 downwards.
GACCCCCAACCCAGTTTGGTTTGTTGCTCACAGAATAATAGAGGCATTTTTTTTCTTTGCCTCATTGGTGGTAATTTCCTGGAAGTTTTAGGATATCTTCCCTTGAATTTTTCCTAGACAATCTGACTTTACTTATGTCTTCACCTTTGCTTTCCCTCCATCACCCACCACAACAGTAACTTGCTCCAGGCTCACTTTGCTCTAGTGTCTAGAAGATCTGTCTACCACCAGAACTATGATTCCCAGCATTCTTGGTGCTCTGGGCTTCTGCTTCTGGTCCTGGGGCTGCCATCAGAACTATTCCCAGAATTCCTGGTGCTCCCCACTCTGGGAGTGACCGAGGGAGTCACGGCCCCCCAAGCCTTCAGCTCTCCTGCTCTGCTCTCCGCCTGGCGCCTGTGTATGCAAATTAACCACCATCTTTGTTGGGTTAATTTGCATATTCACCATGATTGGCTGGTGAGCATAGCGAAGGGACGGTCAATTTATATGTTTCTCTTTTATTATATAGGATGCTAGGGGCCGAGTGCCCTCAGCCCTGGACTGCACTCTCTCTAATCTGGGACCCTTCACCTCGAAGGATGTCCTACTGCTGGTTTACAGGGATCGGTCCTAAACTGGCAGTCGTACATCCCTCTCACAATCCGGGACTGCTGGCTCCTAACCACTCACCTGCCTGCCTGCCTGCCGGCCTACTCACCCTCAACTGCCCCCCGCCGCCGGCCTGCTTGCCCCCAAATGCCCCCCGCACCAGCCTGCTCACCCCCACCTTCCCTCCCCACTGGCCTGCTTGCCCCCAACTGACCCCCTGCTGCCCTACTCACTCCAAATTGCCCCTCCACCCCCGCTGTCCTGATCACTTCCAACTGGCCCCCACTGATGGCCTGCTCGCCCCCAACTGGCCTCCCTGCTGGTCTGCTTACCCGCAATGGCCCCGTCCCCCATCAGCCTGATCACAAAAAACTGCCATCCCATCCTGGCCTGATCACCCACAACTGCCCTCCCCTCTTGGCCTCTAACCGCCTCTACCTCAGCCCTGCCACCATGGCTTTGTCCAGAACAACGTCTGGAAGGTCTCCTGGAAGGTCTCCCAGTCTAATTAGCATATTACCCTTTTATTAGTATAGATAGAGGCCTGGTGCATGGGTAGGGGTCCTGCTGGGGTGCCTGGCCAGCCTGGGTGAGTGGCTGAGGGCCTTTTTCAGGCTCACCACACCTCCTTCAGTGTGGGGGTACCCACTGGGGTGCCTGGCCAGCCTGGGCGAGGGGCTGATGGCTTTTTGCATGCTGGCCAAGCCCCCCAGTGGGGACCCAAGCTCCCAGCCTCTCCTTTTTTCTTTTCAGCGCCTCCTTGAGTGGAGGCCAGGGCGGGCTGGAAGCAGGTATCTGGATTTATTTATCCTCTATAATTGAAACTTTGTAGCCTTGAGCGGAGCCCAGGGCCTGCCAGGGCAGGCAGAAAGCTTGGCTTCCTCCATCGCCAGGGCAACCCAAGCCTCCTGCTGCTCCAGCTCCATGGCCGCTTCCATCTTAGTTGGGTTAACTTGCATACTCATTCCTGATTGGCTGGTGGTGTAGCAGAGTGATGTTAATTTGCAAGTTCCTCCTTTATTAGTGTAGATCAGGGGTGGGCAAACTTTTTGACTCGAGGGCCAGAATGGGTTCTTAAACTGGACCGGAGGGCCGGAACAAAAGCATGGATGGAGTGTTTGTGTGAACTAATATAAATTCAAAGTAAACATCATTACATAAAAGGGTACGGTCTTTTTTGTTTGTTTGTTTTATTCATTTCAAACGGGCCGTAGTTTGCCCACGGCTGGTGTAGATACTAGGGGCCCAGTGCACGAGGCTGCGGTACACACAGGGGTGGGTCTCAGCCCATCCTCCACACCACGGCCCCCTGCCCCCGTCTGCCAGCAACCCTGCTCCCACTGCCACTGCCACTGCTCCAATGAGCTGATGGCGCCAGCCCCACTTGTACCCCCTGAGGGCACAGAGTGATTGGAGTCAGTGCCAGCAGTGGGTGCAAGAGAGGTGGTGCTGTCAGCAGGTGTGAGCAGCAGCTGCTGTCCCAATCGCCCCTCAGGAGCAGGGGGAGGTGGAGAAGCCCTCAGGGACAATCAGAGCTGGCAGCTGCTGCTCACACCTGCTGATGGCGCTGAGCAATCGCGACTGGCACCAGGTACCAGCAGCAGGTGTGAGCGGTGGCTCTGGCGCCAGGTGCTGGTGCAAGCAGGACTGGCGTTGGCAGTGGGTGCGAGTGGCAGCTCTGGCACCAGCAGCAGGTGAGAGCAGGGCAATCTCCGGCAGTGGGTGCGAGAGGTGGCTGCCGGCCCTGATCTCCCATCAGGCGCAGGGGGAGGCAGAGAAGCCGTCAGGTGTCATAGGGGCTGACAGCCAGTACTCACACTTGCTGACCTTGCTGAGTGATCGGGGCCAATGCTGGGCATCAGCAGTCGGTGTGAGCAGTGACTCCGGCACCGGCTGTGGGTGCAACTGGGCCGGTGCCAGCAGCAGGTGCGAGTGCCGGGTGGGACTGTTTTTGCGCAAGAGAAAGAATTTTCAGTAACCACTACAGGCTCGCCCTAATGACAGTGACAGGCACCGTGCCTTGGTCTGGTGCCCCCGCCCTGATGACAGTGACAGGCACCGTGCCTTGGTCTGGTGCCCCCGCCCTGATGACAGTGACAGGCACCGTGCCTTGGTCTGGTGCCCCCGCTCACCTGCTCTACAATTCCGCTGTGGCCTATATCTGCTGTGTTATGCGCACACCCCCGATGGTCAGTGCACATCATAGCGACCAGTTGTTCGTTTGTTCTGCCATTCGGTCTATTTGCATATTAGCCTTTTATTAAATAGGATACTAGAGGTTCGGTGCACGAATTCGTGCACTAGTGGGGTCCCTCTGCCAGGCCTGCAGGATCAGGTAGAAAAAAGCTCTCCGACATTCCCCGAGGAGTCCTGGATTGCAAGAGGGTGCAGGCCAGGCCGAGGGACCCCACCAGTGCACGATTGGGGCCTGGGAGAGACACGGAAGGTTGGTCGGCTGTGGAGGAACCTCAGGAGGGCTCCAGGATGTGTCTGGGCCATCTGGCTCAATCCCGACCTGACGGACCCCAGCAGCAAGCTAACCTATTGGTGGAGCGTCTGCCCCCGCTGGTCAGTGCACATCATAGGGAGCGGTTGAGCGGCCTTAGCATATCATTAGCATATTAAGCTTTGATTGCTTGAACGGCCAACAGGTCAACCACACACAGCATATTAGGCTTTTATCATATAGGACTAGAGGTCAGATGCACAAAATTCGTGCACGGGGGAGGGGTGTCCCTCAGCCTGGCCTGTGCCCTCTTGCACTCTGGGACTCCTTGGAGGATGCCTGCCTAAGCTGTCAGTTGGACATCTCTCTTGCAGTCTGGGACCCTTCACTCCTTACCGCCCGCCTGCTGTGGAGGTGGGAGAGGCTCCTGCCACAGCCACTGTGCTTGCCAGCCTTGAGCCCAGCTTCTGGCTGAGCGGTGCTCCCCCTGTGGGAGCGCACTGACCACCAGGGGGCAGCTCCTGCATTGATTGTCTGCCCTCTGGTGGTCAGTGCACATCATAGCAACCAGTCATTCTGCCGTTTAGTCAATTTGCATATTAGTATTTTATTAAATAGGATAGAATAAACTTGCTTAAGTAGACATGCTTTCTGATGTAGGTAAACTTTTTCCAGGCCAGTGAAGCACCCCAACTTCTCTTTCAGGTGATTGTCAGCAACACAGCAGTAAATATCAACACAAAGCAGATCATTATTGTAGATCACGCAGGAAGAACAAAGGGTAAAATATGTAACTGCAGCAGTGTTTGTCTATATTCTGTACAGTGAGAAAACCTGAAGTCATTGTCAAGGTCCACCATTTCTTACTTCTTTTCAATTAGGTAAAATTTCTAAGCTTTTAATTCTCCGTTTTCTGGCTAATGAAAAGAAAATAGTATTCCACCAAGTCTCCTATCTACCTACTCCAGGACTTCTGTGAGGATCAAATGAGATGAGGCATGGGAAAACACTTCACAGATATTTGGTTAAAGTGGGAAATGTTTCAACCTGTGTTTGTGTGCTGAAGAAAATGCAAGGGGCTATTCGTTGCTAGGTAGGGGAAGCTGGGCATTGCTACATGATGTCATTACCCAGCAACCACAGCCACCGTTTCCAGGCTGGGCTGGGCTGTGGGCTGCATTTTGTGCCATGGGGTTTCGGCAGAATCAGCTGAGTTTTCCAGCGTGGTGGCAGGGCCTGTGTCCCACTTGGGGGAAGCAAAGTATTGCTTTTTGGGCTCCAGGTCTGCAGTGCCATTTCTTTCTCTTTCTTTTTTTAAAAAAATATATTTTTTATTGATTTCCGAGATGAAAGGAGATAGAGGGGGAGAGATAGAACAACAATGTGAGACAATCATTAATCGGTTGCCTCTGGCTTGCCCCCTGTTAGGGATTGAGCCTGCAACCCAACCCGGCCATGTACCTTGACTGGGAATTGAACCCGGGACCTCTTGGTCTATGGGACTACGCTCAATCCACTGAGCCACCACAGCCAGGCTCTGCGGTGCCATTTCTTTGTGCACGTCAGGCCAGCTCCTGAGCACCTACCCCCTTGTGGTCAGTGCGTGTCATAGTACCAGTCGGAAGGTGGGAAGGACATGTAGTATATTAGCCTTTTATATAGATAGATTCTTTATACATTGCTGATTGTAGGAACACTATGGAATGCCTGCAAAACGTTATCATCGTGTGTAAAGTTGGTGCACACTCACATGAAACCATTTCTTTTTATATTTTGCAAATTTTGCATAACAAGCACACTTCTAGCTGTTTCACTGCTGTTTTTGATGTAAGAACACGTTTCTACTTTGCAGTCTCATCTTTGAAGAGCATATATTTTAAAAATATTTTATTGATTTTTTACAGAGAGGAAGGGAGAGGGTTAGAGAGTTAGAAACATTGATGAGAGAGAAACATCGATCAGCTGCCTCCTGCACAGTCCCCACTGGGTATGTGCCCGCAACCAAGGTACATGCCCTTGACCGGAATTAAACCTGGGACCCCTGAGTCCGCAGGCCGACACTCTATCCACTGAGCCAAACCAGTCAGGGCTTTGAGGAACATATTAATCCTCTGATGTTCATATTTAACTGAAATAAAAAAATGAGCCCTGGCCGGTTAACTCAGTGGTTAGAGCATCCACCTGCATACCAAAGGGCCATGAGTTCGATTCCTGGTCAAGGGCACAAACCTCGGTTACAGGATCCCCAGGCCCAGTATGGACGCGTGCCATGTGTCTCTCTCATGCCAATGTTTCTCTCTAGCTCCCTCCCTCCCACTCTCTTTAGAAATCAATGGGGAAAATACTTCCGTGAGGATTTAAAAAATAAATAAATGAGAAGAAAAAGATATGAAACCATCCATTTCCTAGAAGTTGGAAGAGAACATTTGTTCTATGATCTTGAATTTCCGCTTGACTGAGCAATAAACAAACCTGGCCAAGGAACCACTGCCTCCACTCTCAGTGACTAACCAGCCCCGAGGCGTCCCAGGCACAGGACGAAGATACCTTTGGCTCTATGAGGAGGTAGTCACTTCATTCACTAAGCAAGCTGGTGAGCGCCTGCTAGAGCGATCCATGTCTTCAACGGGAGAATAGAAGTTTCCAGGACATTTCCCAAACACCATTGTCTTCATCTCCTAAGTTCCTGTGGCAGCTACATATGACAGGGAGGCAATGCCAAACAACAATGCCAATGCAGCCCTGACACAGGGACAGAGAAAAGCGCCTGTTCTGAGGGAGAGGCTGGGCACAGGCTCAGGCTGTGGGCCTGACTCTGAGCCACACGCTGCTCCTGTCAGCACTCGCCTCCGGAAGTCACAGCTCACGCTGCTGAGCTTTTAGGATTCAGTCGCTCACCTCGACGTGATTTCTATGAAACTTGCTTCTTAGAGAAATAAAGCTTTGAAAGGTGTGGCACAAAACATGCTCCTAAATATTTGTAAAGGGATGAAGCAAAGCATGAACCTCAGGACCTAAAATGCACGCTCCCCATAAAGGGGACAGTAGTTGTGTCTAGTGTCCTCAGGTTTGCAAAGTGACATGCAGGTGCCTTCACCCCCCACCCCCCAAAGGGAGAGAAGTGCCCCCTCTGAGCGCCTCTGCGGCTATCACCTGGGAAGGCACCAGCTGCTGAGGACAGGTGTCCTGCTCACCATCCACCACCCAGGTCTCAGGGCGAGAATGACCTACCACTGTTCTCTCCCCATACACTTTTGCAAATAATGAATGAACAAATGAGCAAGTGAGTGAAATGAGTGAGCAAATGAATGAGTGCGTGAGTGGATGAATGAATGAGTGTGTGAATGAGTGATTGAGTGAATGAGTGAGTGGATGAATGAATGAGTGAGTGGATAAATGAATGATGAGAAGATGAGTGATTTCAGTAGAGATTATAAGACATCGAGTCTCTGGCTGTTACAGGAAAAACGTGCAGATGTGATTCAGGATCTTGGGTTCCTATGATAACCTCTGTGTAGCGGCTTAACAACTTTGGAGAGGTCTATTTCACTAAAGAGAATCTTTTCCATGGCAGTAAGTCCTTCGTTAGGCACTCCTGACTGCAGAGCACTGCAGAACATGTGTAATACCGTGTGTGAAGGTGAGCACTCTCCAGGGAAGCCAGTCTTTGTCAGCTGCTGCTGTCTGCACAGGCCCAGGACGGAGCTCAGGCAGAATGGGGCACTGGAATAAGTGCCTGTCCCTGCAGGTGGGCCTGGTGCTCAGATCCGTCAGACACACTGTAGCTGCCATTGGCAACACAAGTACAGAGCTTGTGACTTATCCATGTGCAGAGTGACGTCACTGAAGACTGCTAATGCCGAAATATAAAGTCCTGCCCTGAATGCGTCCCAAACACCACTAGTTTAAGTCTATTTCATGGTCGGTAGTGACACACTGAGGAGACCTCAGCAAAGTATTTCTTTAAAATATATTTTTCTTGATTTCAGAGAGGAAGGGCGAGAGAGAGGGAAACATTGATGAGAGAGAATAAGTGATTGGCTGCCTCCTGCATGCCCCACATTGGGGATCGAGCCCACATCCTGGGCCTGTGTCCTTCACTGGAATCAAACCTGGGACCCTTCAATTGCACGCTGATGCTCTAGTCACTAAGCAAAACTGGCTAGTGCCTCTGCAAAGTTTCTAAGCTGCTATGCAAAGGTTCAAATAGGAATCCTGCCAAGAACAGTCATTTTCCCTCCGTAGAACTTCACTTACAATCCCAAGCAACAGCATGGAAGGAAAGTGATACAGAAATGCCTCCGGAGGTCTGCCTGAGTCTAAACCACGGCAGCTCGCGCAGCACCTCTGAGATGCTCGGAGGCCTGACACGCTGGGTGACGTCCCTGCTCGGGGACGATGACACTAGAAGTTGTGCGCGGCCTTTCTCTGCTGCTTTGTGCAGTAAAATAATGATGTGCTGGACAACATGGTTCCCACAATGTAATGATAGTGTTTTTCAAAAGTATTATTCACAGAGTAGCACGTCCAAAATCACTGCATTTTTCCTTTCCTCTAGCTTATGAACAACACATTTAGTTTAAAGAGCATCTTCATACAATTGCCTTCCACCAATTTTGTGAGTAAACTGAAGGTCAGTGACTTAGACGTGCATGAGGGGAACAGTCCAGAGCTCAACCCAGGGCTGCTGTGACCAGCCCCTTCCCACCAGGGTGCCTCTACCCACAATTCGCAGTCTCCCACTAACTTCACCACAAGGAAACAAAGAAACCCTTCGGAGAAAATGTGCATCTCAAAATAGCAACTTGAAGAATGTGGTAAAACTAGAAATTCACCCTCCACTTTTCAAAGAGTGAGAGTGAAAAACTTTGAATGTTACCTCTTCTCTAATTGTCTAAACGCCTTCAATGGGGCCCTAGCCAATTACGAAGCAGCACCTGAGATGGACCACTTATTGACAAGAAACCATGGACGTCTATGCCTGATTATAATGCCGCTGCGCACCCCACTGCAGGCAATGGCCACTAAATCACATCCTGGGGCCAATCGGTTAGAGCTCAGCGTCAAATTATATTACAAGCTGTTCATCTCACCCTCCTTTTCTAATTAATTTTCTATAAAAAGAGATGTTTAGCCCTAGCTGTCGAGTAAGACTCCCTCCACGTTCTGCGTGGAGTAGGGTTCGGTATCTGAAAGAGGAGCTGCACAGCAAATGAGAGAAAAAGACACGAGATAATTTTGCAATATTGGGGGACCAGGCGGCAAGTCCTGAAGGACTTCCTCCTTGCTCAGGCCCTCACCAAGCTTTTATTGATCTGGGATGCACCCATAGCATAGCCCTTAGGCAGGTGACCCCCTAGTAACAAGCAGACTAGCCCATCAGCAAGGATTTACATAATAATAAATGGGGGAGTAGTTTCAGCTACCACTGTCTGGACAAACGGAGGTGACGCCTAGCTCTGAGCTTTGCTAGGGCTTCAAAGGCACCCAGCCTTGGGGGGGTGGGGTGGTTCGGGGAGTTCTCTGTCTATGCTTATCAGATAGTGAAGGCAATAAACAGTTTCCCACACCTAGCCAATTTGGTTCATTGGATAGAGCTTCGGCCTGCAGACTAAAGAGTCCCAGGTTTGATTCCTTCAAGGACACAGGTGGGGGTTGTGGGCTCCATCCCCAGTAGGGGGCGTACGGGAGGCAGCTGATCCATGATTCTCTCTCATCTTTGATGTTTCTACCTCTCTCTCCCTCCCCCTACCTTTCAAAAAGCAAATATATGTCACAGACCTTCAGTTTACTCAGAAAAATCACTGGAAGGCAATTTTATATATATACACAGACACAGAGAGAGATGTTCAGAGTCTATTTCCAGCTCTGTGACCAGTGACGGCGTTATCCCCGCAGCGTTCTCTCTGGAGGGAGAGTGAGCAGCTCCTGCAGAAAGTGCAGAGCACTGGCAGCTGCTTTACTCCGGCTCCACCAGAGAAAAGACTGAAAGCCCTTGGCAATCTGAATGAATGGGAACTTCTTACCTCTAGCAGGAGTCACTGCACCCACTACAGCTGCGGCGTTCTCAGAACACGGCCTCCTATTAA